>NC_056725.1:1116633798-1116933798 GCF_019279795.1 Protopterus annectens
GTAAATGTCTTGTGAATGAAATAAGTCACAGAGACAAGTGTGAAATAACTTCAATGAGTTAAAATAGCTAGCTTTCAAAATATACATATTCCTCGTCATATAGAATACATCTAAAATTAGTCACAAGCTACATCAGAACCAATCAAAAAATGAAAGAGTCATTTAATGAAGTTAATGAACTTTTACAAACATTTTCTTTTTATGTAGCCTTTATCCAGGCTTTAAAATAATAATACAGTTCAACATCTTTGCTTACGTTTAAGTACAGATGATGCTTTATTTCTTTCAATAATAATAATAAAAATATATTTTCCTAGTCACTTCTGTTCTTAAGTTCGAGTATCTGTTACAGTGCCTGGAATTTAAAGTTACAAGCATCATTACATTCCATGCTGTGCTTGGCTTGGGCAATATTTATATCTCACTTCTTAATAGTATTTTCATGTTCCAAAATGCTGTAATAAATAGGTCTAATTGATTTACTAACATAAATAACATGAATTTTACTGCAATTACATACTGCAATATAGCTTTCTGCAGAAAGCAACTCAATTAAAATTATATTTCAGTCATGATATCAACCAAGAAACTGGTTTCAGCAACACCAGCAGTTCCATCTAAGACATATGACTGAAGATATTCCAACAGCTTATTTTTATGAGCTAAAATAGTTTGCAACATCATACAAGACTATGAACATATGAGGAGACACATATTCATTAAATAAAACTACATGCAGATGTAACATCTAAGTCAGATTTACTGCAGTATAATTTTGAAAGTGATTACTTCACAGATAGATCAATTACAGATGGCGCAAACCTTTGGAATGGAGTCTTACTATTTTTAGCTGGGGCTTACTATTTTTAGCACAATTCTGAGAAAATTTCAGTTTTCATACAGAAATGGTAAAACAGTTGGTCACATGATCTTATGCTACACACATATGGCAGCAATAATGCAAAGGTGCAAATTACTTTAGGGCCTAGACATGTGGATTCACAATATTGAGGAAATTGCTTGCATTGTAATTACAAATGCAAAATATAGGTTCATAGGTAGGTACTAGGCTATTAGCCCTAGGGCCTATATAAGCCTAGCCAAAAAGGTACCATGGCTTTCACCACCCAAGAATATTATTTTCCTGTGCCCCTATCGGGCAGAGCCACAGAAGTGATCCCTGGGGTGAATTTCCTATTTCCCATTCAGTCATCAAGATTTTTCTTGAAGAGTGCTAATGAGGTGCTCTGTTTGACATAGATAGGTAGTCTGTTCCGGAGTATGAGAAGTCTCTGGGACAGGAATCTATCCCTCCAGCATTTTCTGTTTATTGTGGTGACAAGGTTTAGGTCCCTAGAGCATGTAGCTCAGAGGGATTGGGATTTCTTTAAGTGAAGCATGTCCAACAGCTCTGGGTTTGACATAGCTTTGTATGTTAGGCAGAGATTGCATCTGAGTAGGCAATATGCGATGGAGTAAAGCTGGAGTTTATTTAGACAGTCTGCATAGGGCATCTGTTTGAGGCCAGTAAACCTCTTTGTGAGGTACTTCTGTGGCCTTTCCAGTTGTTGTAGATGTCTTGTGAGGTACATAACAAAAGGGGCGTTGTACTCTATAATGGGTCTAATGAGTGATGAGTAGAGGGGAACAATAACCTCTTTTTTTCTGGATGAGAAACCTTTTGTGATGAGGTGAACCACATAGAAGGATTTCCTGACCACTGTGGCAATGTGATTATCAAAGGAGAGACTACTGTCCACCTGTGTCCCAAGGTCTCTTATCACACTTTTGGCATTGAGTAGACTGCTACTTATGTGGTAGTTCATGGGTACAGAGTTTTTACCAAAGGGGATGACAATACACTTTTTGGCATTGAGCTTCAGATCATGGCTTTGACACCAGGCATCTGTCTCAGTGAGGCCCTTTTGTAGTATGTCCGCATCGTTAGGAGTTTCAATTATGGCTCCTAGTTTGCAGTCATCTGCAAACTTTGTTAGCCAAAGACATTCTGTATTAGCCTGTACTTCAGAGAAGTAGATACCAAACAGGAGAGGACCCAGGACTGAACCCTGTGGTATTCCACTTGTCACTGGTTTGAAGTTGGATTTGGAGTCTGCTACTTTCACAGTGTGGGTTCTGTCCATGAGCCAGTTGGCAACCCATCTTGTGACATAGGGATTTATACCTAATTTAGTGAGCGTATCTATAATTCCAGAGTGGGGGATGGTGTTGAAAGCCTTGGCAAGATCTAGACAAGTTGTGTGAACCACCTTACCCTCATCTATGGCTTTGGTGACTGCTTCAAAGAAGTCATTCAGGTTTAGGAGACATGATCTGCCTTTTACAAACCCAAAATGGGTAGGGTCCAGAGTTTGGAGATTACCAATGTCTTTGTTTATGAGCTCCATGATGATACATTCCATGGCCTTGCAGACCAGGCTCATCAGGCTAATGGCAGTAGTTCCTGGGGTCCGTCATAGCTCCCCCTTTGTGGAGTGGGATAATCATCGGGGTGCACCATTCAGTGGGCACAAAGCCTGAGGTGAGGCTATGATTGAACATGATACTTAGACAGGGTGCCAGTTCATATAGAACGCAGCCTGGGATATTGTCAGGTCCCATGGATGCTGTGTTCTTGGCTTTGGAGAGTGTGTTTTTACCTGTGCAGCCATGATCACAGAAACTTTGCATTCTTCCGGTATAGAAATGGGCCTTCTAGGGGGTGAGAGGGGGAGTAAAGTTAGCACTGAACCTATCTGCCAGGATGTTGGCAATATCAGTTGGTTCTGTATATTTAGTGCCATTGTGCTGTAACTCAGAGCAGATCTGAGTGTTGCTGTTGAGATTCTTGACATAGCTATTGAATGCTTTGTGGTTGTCTTTAGAGTCAGTGGCAATTTTGTTTTTATAACTAGCTTTGGAGGATTTTATGAGAGATCTCAGCTTCTTACTGAGGTTGACCAGGGAGTTCCTCCAGTCATGGTATTTTACTCTTTTTTGCAACAGTTTCTTTCTTCTGTTGTAGAGTTTGTTTCTTTATGGCAGAGGACCACCAAATTGGCTTCCTTTTTTTGGATGATAGCATCTTGGTTCTATTAGGGATAGCATGATCCATGCACTCGTGTATGTGCTTATAAAGTGCATTTGTGTGGGATTCAGCAGTCATACCTCTATTGTCCGTCTGCATGGGTGTCATGAAGTTTGCCACTTCTGTCTTAAGAAGTTGGCTTTGGAGAAGTTTTTGACTGTGGTTTCTCTAATTGCGGGTGGGGGCGGGATGTGGATGTCTAGGGTGATTAGCTTGTGGTTAGATCTGACCAAGAAGGAATTGACCTCTGGTGTGGAACACCGGTTGACCATGTTGGTAATTACCAGGTCTAGGATATTGCTGCCCCTGGTGGGGGTGTGAATAAGTTGATCCAAGACATTGGAATGTATGAATTCCAGAAAACATTGAGCAAAAGAGTTGGTACATGAGTAATTTACCCAGTTAATGGTGGAGTAGTTGCAATCACCCATTATTAGGGTGTTGGGTTGTACCCTAATACTTTCCAGTGAATCAAGAAATGAGGAGTGGGAATCCTGGGGCATGGTGGGGGGTCTGTAGCAAGCTACAATTTGGATTGCGGTCTTGCCCAGAGTTAGCTGCACTTGGATAATCTTGGATGCATTATGCTGTGCAACTAGCCTGGAGGTGTGGATATCCTTAATGAATATGGACACACCTCCACCTTTAGTGCTTTGTTCTGGGTTAGGTAGACAAAAGGTGTGGTATGAATTATAGCCTGGTAATGCAGGGGTGCTCTCTGGAGCTTTGAACCAGGTCTCTGTCACTGCACAGATGTCGATGTTCTCCATTTTAAGGAGTGCCTCGGGTGAGTGCATTTTGAGGTTTAGACTTCTAGCATTGAGTAGCATTACCCTCAGATTTTGCTTGCTTGTACCTGTTACGGTGGTGAATTTGTCATTTGAACCTTGCCTAAAAAAGGCACTATAGGGGTGGCAAGAGCTTTAGCCAGTATCTCGAATCCCAAGGGCAACAGGTGCAGGCCATCTCTGGCAAAGCATCGAGGTCTGTTGATCATGTTGTCCCAGGCAGACAGATACTGGATCCCCATAGAATGACACCAGAAGCTTAGCTAATTGTTGAAGTCAATCATTTTGTCCTTGTACTGTGGTATCATTCTGGGTGATGGCAGGATGCTACTCAGGGCTAGGGTCATACCTGCCTGGGCTACAAGATCGGAGAGCTCCTCCATGTCTTTTTTTATGTAATCCAGGAAGGTACATCTCAGGTTATTCACACCAACATGGACAATGACAGTGTAATATTTTTAGTTGTGGAGTGACCTGAGTGCGTGCATTATGTGGCAGATCCTGGCAGCTGACAGGCAGCTGACAGTAACTTTCTCCTTGTTTAGCCTAGTGAGTGGAACATCAGTGTGCCTGACTATAGAATCACCTATGACTGGAGTGTTGGGTGCGTTATTCCTTATGGGCTGTGGTTGAGTGGCACACTGAGTTTGTGAGCTATGTATCATTTGGGTTGTGTTGGGGGTGGAGTTTGCTTGCATTTCTGCTTTGGAGGTCCCTGATGCTTGGGCAGGTTTTTATTGAGAGCATCCGTGAATATAGGTGTGTGTTTTGTGTTTCTATGTGTGTGTATTGGTGGTGTAGGTTTTGAGGGACTATGTGATGAGTGTGGTGTGGTGTGGTGCAATTGTTTACCTTCTCCTCTTGGCTGTCTAGTCCAGACTTGGGTGAAGAGAGCTTTGCTTCCAGTTTAGCTATATAAGTGCATCTCTCACAGGTTGTAGTGTTGGGTGTTAGGAGGAGAGGGTTGTCTGTGTAAATGAGGCAATTGCTACATTGCCCCAAGATGCTCAGATTCATCAGGCAGACAGGAAAAATCACTGGGAGCTGACCCTTAGACATGCCTGGATAGGTGCTTATTTATTAAGTAGTAAACACTGATTTCCTCTAGACAACTGAGGAAAGTTGAGTGCTGTAGTAATTTGCAGCTTATTTAGTGCTTACAACAAGTTCTGAACAAGTGCTGAGTTCAAAGAAGCAGATTTGAGTGCTGAAACTAGAAAACTGGCTAGTTCTGAGAAACATAATTAAGCTAGAAAGCTTCCCTCCAACACAGAAAGGCTTGAGGGCTTAGAAGCCTACAAACAGTCTAGACCACTTACAGGAAAGGAAATATGTGTGTGTGTGTATGTGTGTGTGTGTCTCTCTCTCTCCCTCACACACACACACACACACACACACACACACACACACACACACACACACACACACACACACACACACACACACACACAAACACCCCTACCATGCACTTTTTTTGCTAAACTTACCTGCATTGTGCCTGCTTCCATAGGACTGAATGGGTCACTGACTGGCTTCTTTTAATGGAGTTTGCTTTTTGTTCCAGCAGTGAAGTTTTATAGTGTTGAATCACTCAGCAACATACCTCTCAACCTCTTAGAGCAAGAAATATGGACAAAGCCTGACTAAATGGGGGACAAAGGCCCAAAAATAGGGAGAGATTTTAAATATTGCTCTTATAAACTTAGAAAATTGCTAGAGTAACAGGGTTTATGTTAACATACATTTTCTGAAGGATTTGAAGTCTGAAACCCAAATGTATGTCATTATTTATGGAGTTCAGTCCTCAGATCATCCTTGTGATTTGCCAGAAAACCACATATTTAATGAGGAATAGCCGAACAATATGAGCCACAAATCTGGACATTCTTCAAAAATCTGTACAGTTGAGAGGTATGCTCAGCAATGTAAATTAGGAGCTGTTAGCACTTCAAGGAGAAAACACACGGCTAATTAGTATTAACTGCTCCACTGGATTGTTGAATTGCATTCAGTTGTAAGGCAATGTATGAATCAGAAAGAATTACTGCAAGGAGAGCCACTCATGTTAAGGTGTACCACTCATGATAAGCTTTTCTGAATTTGAGCATATTGTTTGCATGGCTTTAAAAGTGTGATTGTCCAAAGTATGCAGGCTAACTTTGAGAGGTTAGCAGAATCATACCTCTCAACTTCTTAGAGCAAGAAGTCTGGACAAAGCCATCAATAAAAGGGGGGCAAAGGCCCCAAAATTGCTCCTACAAATTTAGAAAGTTAATAGAATAACAGGTTTTGCATTAGCATGAATTTTCTGTAGGGTGTGAGGTCTGAAACTCAAATTTCTGTCATTATTTTCTAACTTCAGTCTTCAATGATTTGCCACTAATTTGCCAGAAAACGACAATTTTATGAAAAACAGAATGAAAATATGATGCAAAAATCTGGACATTCTGCAAAAATCCATACAGTTGAGAGGTATGCAGAATTTTCTTTGATGTGATAGTATCATTTAAATGTTTTTGCCTTTTTGTTAACTTTACAGTTTTAATAATTTTATAAACAACTGTGCTCTTTAAAGGAGTGATATAATAAGAATGTATTTTTAAAGATCGTTATATGGTTTCCTCTTTAGATTTGCTACTGCTTTCCGACACATATGTTCTTCCCATGTGCCATTTTAGTATTTTGTGGCATCCTTTATTCATGTCTTATTTCCCTTGTTTTTTTTTTAGCTCACCTTGTTTTGCCATTTTCCCCTTATTATTGGCTTATGAGATAACAATGGGTTTCACTTATGCTAGCTAGGAACTGACAACACATTTGGGGAAAGACATGGCTTTATTTAGTGGCATTTAATTTGGGGGAAGGTTTGTTTTGCTGCTATATTTTATTTACTGTTTTGATCAATCTTATTTTATTTTGTTGTCTCAGTTTTGTCTTCCCTGTTTGGAGATAATCTGATATTGATGAGAACCTGTAGTATAAAATATAGGATAATGTGACTTTATGTACCTTTATGACATTTAGTATCCCATAGAGTAAAAAACCCAGATTTTATTTATGTCGATGCTATGCAATAATTTCCAGAATGTTACAATGCAAAGAAATACAATCATGTTACAATGTAAAGAAATACAATGATGTTACAATGTAAAGAAATACAATGATGTTACAATGTAAAGCAGTGCAATGCTTTGATTTTCTTGTATATCTGTTTCAAAACACTTCTACTTGCTGTTCTAGGCATCTGCTTTCTGTGATGCTAAACTCTGCCTGCTCTGTCCTTCTTTTCTTGCTTTGCTAAGCTCAGTTAATATGCGACCCTTTCATGATCCTATCTACAGGGATGCTTCTTCTCTGTCCTTGTAGACAGTAAGTTAAAGGGGAGAAAACTTATTAATGTTTTCCAAGATTGTTAAAAGCTGTTTGTAAGACATTGCAAGACAGTCATAGTCTTTGCCATCTCCAAATTTCCCTGCTAACAGTGAAAGCTCAAAGGCACATATTCTAAGTGTGCCTCTCCCCTATCATTACATGCTATTTAAAACAGCTATCTTCAAAAACAAACAAACAAACAAACAAACAAACAAACAAACAAACAAAACAGCTAAGTCTATTAAATCAACATAAAATTCCTTACTAGCAATCCTTATCAGACATTCACTTACATTCATTTATATAAACCACTCACTGAAACCTACAACTAGAAATGTTATTCCTTTTAATATAGGCCACCATTAATTTAAACACCACCTTTCCTTTACTTAGAAATTGAAAGCAACAATATTGCAGTAATCCACAAAACTTTCAAGGGCTACTCTTTCTAGTAATCCCTCTAGAACTTACCACAGTCAAACTAGGCCTTGACATGGTCCTGTCCTAATACCAGGTAAGGGCAAAGTGGTTTGTTCATTTCAATAGTTTCAAGGAAAACAAACCGTATTGTCTTACTTACCTGTTTAGATCACTCAGGATCCTAAGCTCCCTTTCCTTTCCATTCCTTTCCGGACCCAACCATTAAAGCATCTGGCTGACACCTGCACTATCCCTTTGCTTGAAGTCTGGGCCTTTCCTCCTAAGGCCTGACCTACATATTATATCCAGCACCATGCTGGAGACAGACAGCCATTAAAAAGTCTGTTTCCCAAATCCCCTTTCCTCTTACAAAAATTTAATGAAGGCTATACAGGCTGATAACCAGTAGAATAGCCTTATATTATTTTCCATTTGAACTTTGCAATCTCTTGGTGCATTTTTCTTTGTAAGTATATGTCAGCTGCAACTTTACATTGCATGACTGGCTAAATGTTATAAAGATGAGGCTAAAAAGTCTGTTGGCTCTATTCAATTTTTAATGCATTAGATTAAAGTGCAAGATCTGGTTGGCAGTAAGCCCAAAGTCACTCAAAAGTATTTTATGAAAGCCATATTATATTAGTTCAGAAATCTGTTTAGTTCTAACTAGCATAACATTTTTATGGGGTGTACTGAAATGTAAAACATGCCTCTCAACTTTTTAACACAAGAAATCTGGAAAAAGTCAAAAATAATGAGGGACAAAGGCCTAAAAATAGGGACAGATTTCAAATATTGCTTTTACAAACTTAGAAAGTTGTTAGAATAAAAAGGTGTTGTGTTAGCATGCATTTTCTGAAGGATGGGAAGTCTGAAACTCAAATGACTGTCATTATTTAGTGATTTCAATTGTAACTTGCCAGAAAACCACACATGTGATGAGAAACAGACCAAAAATATGAAGCAAGAATCTTGACATTCTGAGGAAATTTGGACAGACAAGAAGTATAATGTAAACCATAAAAAGGGGTTGTGCATAAGGAGTACCAGTTTTATGGTCATCAGCAAATTTTAATACCCATCAATCATTGCTGCTAAAAGACATTGAATACATGTAAATTAAACAATCAAATAATCCTAAAAAGCACTATATGTGAACTATAAATAAACTAAACATAAACATGGACAAAACAGGAAGCAAAAAGTTCACACAGAAAAAAAACATAGGCAAACATAAAAAAGACAGACAAACCAGAGACATCACTGGATATAATATCTTAAACCTCCTTTGACAGATGACCATGGGAAGTACACAAATTACAACTTAATGACACACAAGTGTTTCAGGTAAACGTCTTGTGAATGAAATGAGTCACAGAGACAGGTGTGGAATAACCTTAAAAGACTTTAATGAGTTAAAATAGCTAGCTTTCAAAATATACATATTCCTCGTCAGTTAGAATACATCTAAAATTAGTCACAAGCTACATCAGAAACAATCAGAAACTGAAAGAGCCATTTAATGAAGTTAATAAACTTTTAAAAACATTTTATTTCTACGTAGCCTTAATGCAGGCTTTAAACTAATAATACAGTTTAACATCTTTACTTACGTTTAAGCACAGATGATGCTTTATTTCTTTCAATAATAATAATAAAAATATATTTTCCTAGTCACTTCTGTTCCTAAGTTCAAGTATCTGTTGCAGTACCTGGAATTTAAAGTTGCAAGCATCATTACATTCCATGCTGTGCTTGGCTTGGAAATATCTAATATTATGCTTATATCCTTTACTAACAGTATAAACACTATACAGTATCAATCAAGCTGTACAGTTTACAGTGCAAGTGTGAGTGATGTTTTTCTTCAGTGTCATCTAAGGCTTCAGCTGATAACATCCATTGATCTGTAATTTACTTGGATATGGTAATATTAATGAAGATTTGTAAATATTTCATATTTACTTAATACTAAACAACTAGCAAGATCTCCAGTGTAGTACTTTGTTTGTTTGATTGTTTTTCTTTGCTCATACATAACCCAGGCTGATTAGGCAAATATAACAAACAACCCAGTTGCCAGAATATAGACATTGCTAGGTGTAAAGGAAAGCAAGAATTAGCAGAATAGAATCATTACTAAGAGACATTGTGGTATGAACATTATTTTAAATGAAATGTTTGGTTACACAAATGAGGTTTGAATTTCACGAATGACAAAAAAAATGTCATAGCTGATGGCACAGATGATATTTGAATCCCACCTGTGTCATCCAAGTATGCCATGATTAAGGGGCCACAGCCACTAAAATGTGATAGCTGGTACAAAGAAGGGTTTGAATCCCACCAGTGCCAACCAAATATGTGTGGAATAGTTGCATACACTGCCACCAAATGTTAAAAAGGTCCCAAATGGCATTTGAGGAATGCTGTCTTGAATCACACCACTGGTACCCAGTAGTCCTCCACTCTTCCTGTCCACTCTCTACCATTATTCAATATGCAAATGATTTTACTATCATCTCTTGCTCTGATAACATCACTCACTTCTATACCCTCACCAGGGAGTCTCTTCACGCAATCAAAAGATGGCTTACTTCCAACTGTTACTGAACCCAAAGAAAACCAAACTACTCCTATTCCTCCCTAAACCTCTCCAACATCAGAAAGACAACTTTACTGTGTCCTCCCTCAACAACACACTCATCTCTACTGAACCTCACAATAAACTTCTAGGTGTTATTATCGACAACCAATTAAAGTTCGATCTCCACACTCAGAGATGCATTAAAAAACACATTAAAAAAGATGGAACTGCTATACAGGCATAAAAAGTTCCTTACTAATGCTTCATGACTCTCCCTTGCACAAGCTTTCCTACTCCCCACTCTACTCTTTGCAGCCCCTATACTCACAAATCTCTAATCTAATCTTCTGTCCAAACTAGAACTCACCTATAATAAAGTTGCAAGATTTGCCTCCAGCCAGCCTTATCATAACCACCACAGAATTACACTAAAAAGCCTCCAGTGGCTGGAATTTCATCACCAAATTCTACTACCCCAGCCTCTCATGGCACATTCTGTCTTATATGAACCCTCCTCATGCCCCTCTGTCTCTATTCTTATCTGGCCTTACACTCCCAACTGTGCACTCTGTAGCTCTCAAAAGTAGCTACTGCAAGTCTATAAGCTGAACAAAAATATTAGCAAACTCCTCTACAACTACTCTGTAGCAAATATCTGGAATAAACTGCCTTTATATGTCAGATCTATCACCAACCTAAACCCTTTAGAATAACTCTGAAATATAGCTTCTACAACTCTTGGTCTTGATTATGTAATGACACAAATTAATTTAACTTTTCATCTTCTATAATTGCTTCCTTTTTGACCCAACTTAATTATATCCTCCATTTAGTATAACCTTGATGCCTTCTCCCCCCCCTCTGTCTCTTCATATTATGCCTAACATTCTGTTGTACTCTCAGCCTCCTTGAACTTTTGTGTGATCACTAGCCTTTTTTATGGGGGTACCCCTGTATATATTATATACTCATAAATCTTCTACTTCTTTTACTGCTCTTACTACTTCCACTGGCTTGTGACCGCTTAAGTTACTTTTTTCTTTGCTATTACTTGTTTGTTATAGACTGTACTGTATAATGCTGTATATCTTACACACTCTTAGCATGCCATTAATTGTCTGTTTTCGTTAACATTTTTGTACTTTTTACTATGTATGTTTAGTTTAGAAATAACTTGCTCTATAACATAGATAACATCACTAACCCGATAAACAAATGTCAAATAAATAAATACATAAATAAATAAATAATTTAAAGTATAAGAAATTGTTCACAGGAAAAAACAACTACACACAAGTCTAATTCACAAAGTACAAGGTTTGATTTTCACCTTGATCATGGTTTGGTTATTGGCTAGGTGTGTAATAGTCCGCAGACTGATTGCCTACTATTTACCAAAGAACCTCTGAATAATCAATACCCAAAATACAACCTGTCCCAAAGAGTATTAAGGGAATGCGCACTACTGACCTGGGTATGAGCTTTCAGCAACCACTTGGAGATTAGACAGCACAAAGTATATCTTTATAGCTGAGTTTTTGAAATAATATTCAGGCTCCTTTTTCGTCACTCTCTCTTGCGCCACGTGTCTTTTTGTTCACCTTACTTACAGTAACTGCTTTTTCCCAGAAGTCATTATTTTCATACTCACATATGCACAACCTCCAGGGGAAGGCTTGCAGAATTATCCAATTCTTCACAGCTCTCTTCCTAGTGCAGTAGTACTGCAGCCACCCAGGAAGGGCAGAGCCATCCAGTTCCCTTCTGCTTTTAAATTAATCCAAATATGAAATCATGCACATTAATATTTTCCCTGGTAGTAGGCTCAAATAATCTAGCTAAGTGGAGATGGAGAGTCATGGCTTGTTGACCAGTGTTAAACAATGACTCTCCTCTTTGAAAAAAGAGCAATAATACATATATAAATACATAACATCCTTACTTCTTATCTTCCTCACCCCTCCCCTTTTCTCCCTTCTTTCTACTCTCAATCTATTTCTCCCCCATCTCACATCTCCACTAACACCAGAGGCACCCATAGTGCTCATTGCCCAGCTGTCTTTATAGCAGGAGCCGATATATTTGTAAATATTTGTACATACTTACTTATATTTTATACTTACTTTGTTGATTTTTATACTTGGTTGTGGAGTTTCATTAACTGTATCTCTAAATGCCATGTTTTTATATGTACTACTGTTCTACTTTGTAACTTACAATCTGTTGTTTCATGAATATTGTCTGTATGAAGCTTATCTCCCTAGGTCTCCATTGAAAATGGGTTCTTCTTGGCTCAATGGACCATCCTGGTAAACCAACTGCAAATAAATAAAAATATATAACAATGATATGACAGCAGATCTTAACAGTAAATAAACTTTATGTAAACAATAAGCCAGCAAAATAGTTACAGGTTAAATATACAAAGGAATGAAAAAGTATACATAGAAACAACAAATAACATTCATTTAGTTAAACACAGGAATATTAAAATCCAACTCTGTCTAAGCTAGCTGCATATATCTAATTCACTGTAACTTAAAGATTACAAAACCAGTTTCTGTTTTTACATTCCTAGAAGTTAACAGACAAAAATTGCAGACAGCATACCTGGTCACCTCAGTATTTTCTAAGCAATAACAAAACAGAATGGGGGCCAAGCTCATATTTTATACATTTTATTTCATCAGTTGTGCTCTAAGACATCCAAGAAAAAGGATCCTGTCTTTTGTTGTTTTACTTGCTCCCAGCAAAAGTAACATAGCCAGTTTTGCCAGCTGAAAAGGACAAGGGCTTAATTACACCAGCCCAGAGACAGTAGATAGCATTAATGCAGGCTGTCAATATACAGTACTTAAGTCTGCATTTTAACATCTGCTTATTTTCACAGTTCTAATTCTTTAAAGTGGACTGTAATTATATTTATGACCTGCTAGCGCAGTAACTTTAAGAGGTTATATCTTCAAACAGATTCATGCATTTCACTTCCTTTCCTACCCTTTTCCCTCCTTCTGTCTTTTGGCTTTTCCTGGTTAGGGGTAACCACAGCAGAACTCTGGTCTGCTAATGATTGGCAATGAATTTTTACAGTGTCGAGTTGCCAGCCCGTCACCCAACCTTCAAAGAGGGCACACTCAAACACACGCTCGCACCTACCTGCATGTCTTTTAAATTCATTCAACAGCGGGGAGAACATGCAGACTCCACACAGAAGGTGCTCCAGATGAGAATGACAATGCTAACCATTGCACCACCATGGCCTCTCCTTTATTCATGTTAGCCCTAATTTCTGCTCTGTATCTTCCTTCTTATATATATATATTCTTATTATTGCAAAAGACAGTCAGACACACTCCCCACATGGAGATGCACATGGACAACACTAAAACTATCCCCTTACCTAGCACTTACTTTTACTGTAACCCTAACACACACACACACACACACACACACACACACACACACACACACACACACACACACACATACACACACACACTCCATCTCCTATTCTAACACCAGCCCTCTTACCTATTTCAAGAAAATGAGCATTTGGAAAAATGATTATTCATTTAAAAAAAAATGGTAATTTGGGGGTACACAAGAGTACACAGACAGTACTGATGGTGTTATTGTGATTTCTGTATATAGGCCAGTTATAAAGAATGTGGTTTTAAACCACTTTACCCATAGGTAAGGTTACACTATACATGAATTTAAATCTGATACATGAATTGAACCAATACAGGTGCTCAAAGTCTCTACCAGCGACACCTCCTTCTATCCATCCATAAATGCTTTTTCCCATTTTTTGCAGATGGGGTGAGGGTGTCACTTCAATAGTAATAATAATCTAGAGCCAAAGTTTATATCTCCAGGTGGCTCGAACTACCATAGTAGTTTTTCCACACAACACACACTTTCATGCACACTCATACCTATGGCCACTTTAGAGTGTCCAGTCCACCTATTGTATGTCTTTGGAAAGTGGGAGGAAACCAGAGCACCTGGAGGAAACCCATGTGACCAAAGGGAGGATGTGCAGACTCTGCACAGAAGGCACCCTAGCCAAGAATCAAACTGGGGAATCTCTTGCTGTGAGGCAACAAAACTATCGCTGTGCCACTGTGCCACCTCTTGCTACCTTGATTTTATCTTCTGAGACAGTCTGCTGTTTGCAGCTGAGGTTAATGCAGTTTTGGAACCCTGCAAGCAAGAGGACATTTGAGCTGTATGAATATCCTTGATGAATATATCTCAAATGCTGCAAAGAACAGTAGAGGATATTAAGTACATTAACTCCACCACTGGGAGGCATGTAGAGATATTAGATGATATCCAAAGGGCAATTTCTGGTCACCAGCAAGAAATACAGGAACAAAGCAATCTGGTGATTGCACATACTAAGAATTTATCAGATCTTCAGTTGCATGCCTTGCAAATGGAGGCTAAGACCAAATACACATTTTAGTGAGAGGTGCAGAGGGTGGTGTCAAGGATGCATATGATATAACACTGTTTTTCCATGCAGTGGCGTGGAGAAAGTGCTGGTTTAATTTAAAATCACTATTTTTGAAAGCTGCAGAATGATGAACAAATACTCAGGCCAAGCTTAAACCCCTAGAACAAAAGACAGTTCTAGAGTTGCAAAAATATCAGCAAAAACATTCAAATACATTTTCATTGCTTAATGAAGATTCACATATGGGGAATTCTGTTTTATATCCAACAACAGTTAAGGGGAAAATGGATGGAAAATAAGGAAATCTCAATGATGAGATAGCAGCAGAGTCTTTTAAGAACAGTAATGAGACATCTGTCATAGATACATTTCACTCAGATATAGATGACAATTTTAAAGTCCCAAGCTTTAGCACTAGTCTTGACACACACTCTGAGTTACTGCTAAGCACAGAATATGATGTAGCAATTATGCATGTACATAAGCAGACAGTGAATGCAAGCAATAGTTTGTCGGCTTTTACTGACAAAATCGTTAATTTTTGAAAAATTGAACTTTTAGAGAATGCAGTTAAATAGCCCAAAAATAATAAACTGTCATTCAAATATAGAATCAGGGTGCAGCTCAAACACAACAAATAAAAGAATTGGAAGAAAAGGTGGCATTCCTCAGTTTTAAACAAGAACAGCTGAAACAAAACATGACTTAAGGGGGGAAAGAAAACAAACAGTTTAATGATCAGCTCTTAGATTTCAAAACTAGAGTCAGAAGGAAGTATTTTTGAATTTTTGTAATGCATAAATATGGGATGATCAGAAAAGAATCAAGAAAATTGTTCAAGAATTGTTAAAAAACTTTATTACAATTAGAACAAGAGACAAAATTTGAAATTGATTAAGTCCATAGAGTTACCAGAAGGAATCAAGGGATTATTGAGTTTATTACACCCTAGGCTATATTTTTAAAATTCTGTAAGACCAAAGATGGGGAGAAAACCATGTCTACAGTAATAAGGAAAACATTCCTTTCCTTTTGAAAGCCAAATAATCAATATTTTCATTGACTTCCATTATGAAGCAGTGAGACAGAGAAAGAAGGACATAAAATCTAATTGTTTTTTGTCCTGCAAAACTGAAGGCTGTCTGTAAGGATGTTCTTATGGTATCTGAGATGAAAGCAGAAGCCAAGTGTAAATTAACTTCGCAAGGACTTTTATACATCTTCAACACTGCATAGACTTTTTCTTGCTTGATCTTATTATGGACAATTAAGGATGAAGTTTTGTAATGGGCCTTCACGAGTTTGTTTTTTCTTTTATTATCTCTTTAACCAGTTTTTCTTCATTTACACCGGTATGGTAGTATTGGATTCTATCTGGTATACCTTCTGTAAGATCTATTTAAAGGAATGCAGAACATTAATTCAAATCTACATCAAGTTATAGCATTTTTGAAAGTTGCTTCTTTGAAAATTAGTGGTACAAATAAACTACACTCCCACATTAAGTTATAGCATTTTTGAAAGTTGCTTCTTCGAAAATTAGTGGTACAAATAAACTACGCCTCCGCACCCCCCATTGTGGGGGGCTAACTCCAAGATCGCACTACAGTGAGGAAAAGGGCATATATCTTTTCCTCACTGTAGTGTGATCCTGGAGTTAGTATATATAGTTGGGGGTGTGGGGGGCATAGCTGCCCACCTATTCTGGGTTTATGTCATCCACTTTACAATTCAGAATGTTGAAATTTAGCATTGTAAGATTTCAGTATTATGGGTTTCAGTCAAGTGATTTTTCAGTATTTTGAAATTTCAGTCTTATGGTCTCAGTCAAATGGGATTCAGTCAAATGAAGTTTCTATCATCTGATAGGGGTGCCTACAAACATACATAAACTGTGTGACTGGATCAATAAACACCTACATTTACTTTTGAAATGTTTGACACAGAAATTACTTTAAGTGACATAACAAAGTCTGTTACTAGTTTGAAAAATAATAAGACCCCAGAACTTGATGGTTTTGTAGCCAAATTTTGTCAAACATTTTCTGAAGAATTATCCCCTTATTTATATAACATTATGAATTTAATGGATATTTCAAATTGGGTGTACCTAAATCTATGGCTATGATTGAAATGGTGCTATTTAAAAAGAGGAGAAAAATGGTTTGAAACCTGGATGTTCCAGACCGATTTTTTATTAAATATTGATTACAAAATATAATAGCAAACTCAATAAATACCAAATTCGTTATTGAATTAAAAAAATATATATTACATCCAATGCAGTTTGGGTCATACCCTGAAAAAAATATGGCAGAATTAAATTAAATGCTTCAGGCTTTAATCTTCAGTTATACTAAAAATATTAAAGAGCCCAAACATATTAATTTAGTTAAACTAGAGGCATCAAAGGCATTTGATTGTTTAAAGTGAAACTACATTTGGAAAGTATTAAAATATTATGGAATACCAATTCCATTAATTAACGTTATACAAAATTTATATATATATATATACACAATCAGAAGCATACATAAGATTAAACAAAGATAGGTTACCCAAAATTCCATTATCACAGGGTGTTAGACAAGGCTTTCCATTATCACAACTCTTTTTGTTTTAGCAATAAATCCTTTGTTATATCAGTTACAAGATGCACTTAGTGAAACCTTGCTTACTATTAAAGAATTTAAAATATTAGCATACGCAGATGTCCTGATATATCATCAGATTATAGCATCCAAATTAAATGTGCAATAAACATAACAAAAGAAACCAAAGATAAATCAAGACTATTGTTGTCTGATGATCAAACAGATTTGTATTCTCTTATTCCTGGTGCTCTGGAAATTAAATTCCTTGCTATTTGTATTTCAAAAAAATTAGACTCATTTAGTAAATAAGACTTATTCATATTATAGGATAAAATTCATGATCTCTGATTTAGTAAATCTTGGAATGGTGGACCAGACTTGGTCAAGTTGTGGTTAAATATTCAGAATAGAACTCAGATACTGGACTGACTACTGTCCTAGTAAACTTTAATAAGGTTTTTGATTTGATTTACTGGGATTCATGTGGTATATATTGTTAGTTTGGCTTCCCTGCAGTGTTTGTTAGGAAATGTCAGTTGTTATATACTACCCCTTCTGCCAGAGTAGATACTAATGGGTCCTGCCCCAACTATACAATTATGGAGGGGCACCAGACAGGGTTACCTCCTACCCTCCTATATCATTATTCTTATGAAGTATGCCCTGGATACAGATTTACATATTAATTGCATTGATTATGGCATTCATGTTACGAATGAAGTATGTTATCTTATGTCCTGGTTTGCCGATGACTGTGTAATCGGGGTTACTGATCTTGTTTAGCATTTGGATAATATTTTATTGTGAATCCATGAATTCTCTAAATGGCAGGACTACTTCTTAATGCTGCTAGATTGGTACTAGTTTCACTTATTTATAGAGGAAAGTGAGATTTGAACAATGGGTGGCATGTCTGCTTCAGGTAGTGGATAGATGTGTTCACATGGATAACCATATATCCATATCTATGAATGAATCATCTACCATGAATACTAAAAGGTGGTAAACAGTTACAAGATATGATTTCAGGTTGTAAGCATCTATCTGTACCCTTCTTATCTAGAATGCAGGTTGCAAAACTGTTCCTTCTCTCCAAAATATTGTTTAATATATGACATTTCCCAAATATTATGATTACAAAGATAATCCCTAAATTACAAAAGACATGGTTTGATTATGTATGCCAGTGTACTAAACCAAGGATTTCAAGGATGATGAGGTACAGAGTATTCAAGGAAGGGGATCTGAGCATCTCTTTGTTGTTTGTCTTTTGGCTTTTTCCCGGTAAGGGGTCACCACAGCAGAACTCCGGTCCGTTAATGATTGGCAGTAGATTTTTACAAAATGCCGAGGTGCCAGCTCGACGCCCAACCTTTAATGAAGGCACGCCCATTTACGCATGCATGTCTTTCGAATGCTACCCAATCGCGGGGAGGACAGGCAGACTCCACACAGAAGGCACTCCCAAGCCAAGCCGAGAATCGAATGGGAGAACCTCTTGCTGTGAGGTACCAATGCTACCGCTGTAACACAGTGGAATTATAGGGATCTGAGCATCCCTAATTTATGCAGATATGGTGCTGCTTCTGTTGGTAGACAATGTGTAAAAACTGGAGTAAATCTAAACCATTGTGGTTTGATGTTAAATTCAATCTTATTTTACAAGCAGTAACTGATAACATTTCCTTTCTTCTGAAAGTAAAATTTGGGACACAAGGGGGGTTAGAAGACTATTTCAAGAAACTCTGCTGATTGGAGGCTGGTAAGATAGATAAAAGAAGTGATAAGATATTACTAGGTCAATAATCTGGGCTAATAAGAACCTTAGAGTCAATGATATGGTGTTGCTTTGGAATAATGGGATTAACAATGGTAAAGATTATGTGATTTATATCTGGGCTGGTGCTGTATCTGCTATTCACCCCTTACAGACATTGCAAAATAAAAAGCAAGTGTCATGCATTTTCCCCAGTGGCAATACCTTCAGCTGTTTTTTTTTGTTGTTGAGAAGTAAGCTGCAAGTTGTGAATAATAGCTGGGTGTATCCCCTCCTGGGTAAGTGCATTTGTACTGGACAAGAGAAAGTTACAGACATGCCCAATCTTAAATACTTGTATAGTATTATATGTGACACTAAATCAGATCATATGGTTCAGGTAAAAATAAGGTGGGAAATATGTGGTATTGCACACTCACAGAAGAGGACTGGAAAAGCATGCTTACTTGGTACTCAGATAATTTTGTCCCTATTTTAGTGCAATTTTTTTATATATCAAAGTAGTTCATATGTGCATGGAACACCTGGTAAATTTCAATGACATAGGCTTGAGTTATCTAGGGAATGTTGCTGTTGTGGGGTCAGACCAGCACCATACATACATATGGTGTGAGAATATAGTTTGATTCAACAGTTATGGCACCTGACCATTGAAAAGATTAGATGGACTACACAAATTTTATTCCAACTGGGATCTACATTTCAGACTGTTAGGTATTCCCCCAGTAGGATTCAAGGAAATGGACTCAACTAACTTGAGTGTGATTCATAACATTATGACTATCTTACTGGCCACCATCTTTAGATTTTGGAAAATGATTACCACAGATTGGCAAAACTACTGTTTTAAGTAATTTCATAGCCTAAGGGATGATCATAATGTGGATGTGATTGAATTTGATTTTTTACTCTCATATCTTTGTTGTAATGCACAACATTTTCTTTGTATCTATCATATACTAGAGTTACACATATAACACAAAGTTGATTCATTAATTTTGTTAGTTAATACTCAGGATTCAGGAATTGGTTAAAAGTTCAACTGACTACGTTATTTTATTAGATGAGATGATACTGATATGTTTTGGTGTTAATATGCACACTGGTCTTCTGTTTTATATGTATGGCCCAACTTATGTATGCAGTTTCTTCTCTTTCATCTGGTTCTTTCTCACTGTTTTTTGTCCTTGAAGTCTGTTATTAATGGTTCTACATGTATGGTTGGTATTAGATCTAAATAGAAGTTAATTAAATTTCAGTTTTGAAATAAGTGTTAAAAAATGACAATTCACTTTATTGAAAAAAGAAATGTTCAGCAAAGTGAATTGCTTGTATCTGTGTGTACATTCACATGTGCACATACATCCTTGTGTGTTCATAGGTTCATAGGTGTGTACTACGCTAATGGAACTGGGGCCTTTACAAGCCTAGCCCATAGAAGTGCCCTGGCATTGTGCCACCAGTCATTAGTTCACAGTGCCTCTATCAAGTAGAGCCACTGGAGTGATCCCCGGGGTGAACTTTGCATTTCCCATCCACTCCTCAAGATTTCACTTGAAGACGGCTAGTGAGGTGCTCTGCTTGACATGTATGGGAAGCCTATTCCAGAGCCTGGGTAGCCTCTAGGTAATGAACCTGTCCCTCCTGCATGTTCTGTTGATTGTGGTAATGAGTTTGAGGTCTCTGGAGCGTGTGGTGTGGAGGGGTTGGGATTTCTTTAGATGTAGCATTTCTAACAGAACTGGGTCAGACATGGCTTTGTAAGTCAAGCAGAGATCACCTCTTAGTAGACAATATGAGACAGAGAATAGCTGGAGGTTTTTTAGTCTGTCCATGTAGGACATGTGTTTATGCCCTAGGATCCTCTTCGTGAAGTACTTTTGTGGCCTCTCTGGCTGTTGCAGGTGTCTAGTGAGGTACATGCCAAATGGGGCATTGTACTCAATGATTGGTCTAATGAGGGAAGAGTAGAGAGAAATGATGACCTATTTCTTCCTGGATGCAAAACCCTTGGTGATGAGATGTGCTATATAGAAGGACTTTCTGACCACAGTGGCAATGTGGTAGTCAAAGGAGAGGTTGCTGTCAACCTGTGTCCCCAGATCTCTTATAATACCTTCAGTGTTCAGTGGGCTCCCAGTGATCTGGTAATTAGTGGGAACTGAGTTTTACCCAAGGGGTATGACAGTGCTTTTTTTGGCATTAAGCTTATGGCCATGGTTTTGTCACCAGTCATTGGTCTCATTGAGGTCTTTCTGTAGGATGTCTCTGGGTTATGAACCTGTCCCTGCAGCATGTTCTGTTGATTGTGGTAATGAGGTTGAGGTCTCTGGAACATGTGGTGTGGAGGGATTGGGATTTCTTTAGATGTAGCATTTCTAACAGCACTGGGTCAGACATGGGTTTGTAAGTCAAGCAGAGATCACCTCTACATAGACGATATGAGACAGAGAATAGCTGGAGTTTTTTTAGTCTGTCCATGTAGGACATGTATTTAAGGCCTATGATCCTCTTTGTGAGGTACTTTTGTGGCCTCTCCATCTGTTGCAGGTGTCTAGTGAGGTACATGCCAAATGGGGCATTATACTCTATGATTGGTCTAATGAGGGAAGAGTAGAGAGAAATGATGACCTCTTTCTTCCTGGATGCAAAACCCTTGGTGATGAGATGTGCCACATAGAAGGACTTTCTGACCACAGTGGTAATCTGATGGTTGAAGGAGAGGTTGCTGTCAACCTATGTCCCCAGATCTCTTATAATGCCTTCAGTATTCACTGGGCTCCTATTGATGTGGTAATTAGTGGGAACTGAGTTTTTCCCAAAGGGGATGACGATGCATTTTTTGGCATTAAGCTTAAGGGCATGGTTTCCACACCAGTCATTGGTCTCAGTGAGGTCTTTCTGTAGGATGTCTGCATCACTTGGGGAGTTAATAATGGCTGCAGCATGAAACAAACCAAGCAATGCTGATACTGAACAAGTGTTTACTAAAACAGAGCTTTCAGGTCAAACGAATGCTTCATCAGTGTATAAAATACTAAAACATACTAACCATATTTATGCTATTAAAAAAATCACACAGTCATTTATTATTCAATTAAACAATTAAATCATAGTTAAGAACAATAGTTTTAAAAACACAGGTCTCTATTTCAAACACATTTGTTTATATCTTAATACAGGTTTTAAAGAAACAGTCTGATTTAAACCCGGTGGTACATCAGCATAAAGGCATATTATCCATTGATATTCTTTCATCTCAAGCTTATTATTTAACTCTCCCCCTCCTACATCCTTATATACTCTATATATTACCCTAAAGGAGAATTTATGTGCATTCCCATATATATTAATATACTCCGCCAAGGAATTAGTATCAATCTTTCTTCTTTTTTCTGAGTGGTGGATGAGAGCTTTGAGAAAGCCAAAAGGCATAAGCTGAACAGAGATATTAATGATTACAGTAATGGCCAGATTTTTGCCTAGTTGAAAATATAACGCAATTTTGAGACTGCTAAGAATGTCATTTTTGTCTCAAATAAGCAACCTAACTGTTTGGATGAACTGGATGATGTCACTTTGCCTTTAAATTCTGTACAAAAGAACAATATACAGCCTGATTACAATGAGCTTCAACAAAATGGATTGATGGCTGGTCTAACCAATGAAACGCCATCAACGTCATTGATGTTGGCAACGGTGACATGCCCACAAATGATAAGAAACTCTCTGTTGAATGAGGCGTTTTTTCAACAGAACAAATGGTTGTATCCCCAAAGCTACTAGAATTGGATGTGGTGAAGAAATATGGATGTTCCAGAGGTCATTCAATACAAAGGAAAAGAGGAAGAAGTCGATGCAACTTCAGAATTCAAAAATAACTTATTTGAAAGCTACTGTTAATGTGAATTTTGTCATTAATTTATCTAAGACAGAGCTTACAATATCTGATTTAACATTGTTGAATAAGGGGCTGAAATACATTCCCTGTGCTGTGGATGGTTTCAGTTCCATATTAACAGATTTGCTCGCAATTTAGATTTAAAACTTATATTTAAACAACAAGAGACACTGCAAAGTAATGTATGCAAATGTTCTAGCATTTTTATACCAAATAGCTACCCTGTGGTTGTTGCTTTTTCTACCATTTGTGAATGGTAGATTAGAGAAGTGTACAATAAATGTTCTTTTAGAAAGATGTTTAATTTAACTATCGATGAATGTACTTCTTTGAAAAAACTGATACAAGATGATAACATAGTTATAAAAGAAGTTGACAAAGGTGGTGCTGTTATTTTTATGGAGAAACAAATGTATTTTAACATATGTCTTCATTCTTAGCTGATGTAAGTACTTTTAAATGTGTCAGCAATAATGATGTGTATAAATCTGTGAGTGTTATTAACCCGACGATATATGATTTACAGCTGATGAATGACATTAGCATAGAACTCTATCAATATTTTACTGTAGCACATCCCAAACTACCTATTTTATATGGGCTACTGAAGGTCCACAAAAATTTGGAACCCCCCTATGAGACCAATTGTATCTGGGAGGGGTTAGGCTGCATAGTCCATTTTAGTATATTTACAGAATGTATTGTCTAAACAACTATTATATGTAAAAAGTTCTATACATGATACTGCTGATTTTTTGAAAAGTTTTTCTAGTTGGTTTAGGACATACAAATCCCTTGGTATTACAAATAAGTTCTTGATGGTGAATCTTGATATTCAGTCACTTTTTACTCTTATACCTAACAGTTATGGCATAGATGCCATAAGGGGACGTCTAGTAAAAAATGAGCAATATTCTGGCAGATTCAGTGAAACTAAATGTCAGTTACTTCTGTTAGTACTAGATAATAATTATTTTGTCTTTAATGAAAGAATTTATCATCAAATATCTGGCATAGCAATGGCTACTCCCCTTGCTAACACATATGCCATTCTAGTACTGGATAAGTGGGAGACTATATATCATGGCCCACAACACTACTCTCAGAATATTAGTTGCTTTAACAGATATTTGGACAATCTGTTTTTTGTTTGCATGGTAGTAGGGCTGAACTAAATGTATTCTTAAACTATGTGAAAAACAGTATTGATTTTTTACATTTCTCTGTGACATGTTCAGAGATTAGTATTCATTTTCTCGATGTGAGAATTTCATTTGATGGGACTGAGATCCAAACTACTGTTTACAAAAAACCCACACATAGGAACACGTTTTTTCATCGAAGCAGTATGCATGCCCAACATGTGTTTAAAATTGTCACCAAAGCCCAGTTTGTTAGGGTTAGTATACTGAATACCTCTATAAAAGAATGTAAGAAACAAATGCAAGAATTGAAGGATGGATTTATAGAGAGCGGCTATAGTAATTGGTCCCCGGATATGGAAATTGATTATGTTCTGGGCTGCAGGGAAGACAATACAAAACCTTATTTCTCTATGAACACAATGGCAGCATCTTCTGTAATTACTGATACAAATCTAGATATAAGTAAGCTACGGTTTGTTACAACATATAATAGGGCTACTTCTGATGTAAGTAGAATTATTAATAACAGCTGGTGTATATTGACATCTTTACCTGAGTTATGTCCCATAGTAGGCATGAAACCTAGTTTCTCATATAGAAATTGTCAGAACTTAAAACAGAAGTTATGTTATAAAGACATGTGTGTCAAGAATGGTGGGGTAACAGCAGTTAAGTCAGGTACCCTTCCTTGTTACAACTGTAGCTGTTGTGATGTCAAAAATAAGAATAATACTTTTCAACATCCAACATCTAGGAAGAACTATATATTTTATGGTTCAGCAACATGTGTTACAATGAATATAATATACCTGGCTACCTGTAATAGATGTCTGGTATTTTATGTTGGAAAATCAACCAGAAAACTGAAGGAAAGAATAACTGAGCACCACTCAGAAATAAAAAGAAAGATTGATACTAATTCCCTGGCCAAGCATACTAATATATATGGGAATGCACATAATTTTTCCTTTAGGGTAATATATAGAGTATATAAGGATGTACGAGGGGGAGATTTAAATAATAAGCTTGAGATGAAAGAATATCAATGGATAATACGCCTTTGTGCTGATGTACCACCGGGTTTAAATCAGACTGTTTCTTTAAAACTTGTATTAAGATATAAACAAATGGTGTTTGAAATAGAGACCTGTGCTTTTAAAACTATTGTTCTTAACTAGGATTTAATTGTTTAATTGAATAATAAATGACTGTGTGATTTTTTAATAGCATAAATATGGTTAGTATATGTTAGTATTTTATACACCAATGAAAGGTTTGTTTGACCTAAAAGCTCTGTTTTATTAAGCATTTGTTCAGTATCAGCGTTGCTTGGTTTGTTTCATGCTGCATCCAGTGTTGGTTTTATGAACTAAGATTTGTTCTGTAACTGTTTGGCTTTTTTGAGAATTGAGTTAATAATGGCTCCCAGATTGCAGTCGTCTGCGAATTTGGTCAGCCAGAGTCCCTCCGTGTTGGTCTGTACTTCTGAGAAGTAGATGCCAAACAGGAGAGGACCCAGGACCAATCCCTGTGGGACTCCCACTCATGACTGGTGGGTAGTCTGACTTGGAGTCCGCTACTTTCACACTGTGGGTTCTATCTGTGAGCCAGTTTTCAACCCACCTAACAATATAAAGGTTGATGCCTAGTTTGCTGAGTTTATCAATAATTCCTGAGTGAGGAATGGTATCAAAGGCCTTGGCCAGATTGAGGTAGGCTGTATGAACTTCCTTATCTTCATCCACTGCTCTGGTGACTGACTCAAAGAAGTCAACCAGGTTGAGCAAGCATGATCTGCTTTTCATAAAACCAAAGTGCGTGGGATCTAGAGTTTAGAGATTCCCTATATCCTTGTTAATTAGGTCCATGATGATGCGCTCCATAGCCTTACATATCAGACTCATCAGGCTAATGGGGCGATAATTTCCAGGGTCTGTAGTTGCTCCTCCTTTATGGAGAGGGATGACTGTAGCAGTGTGCCATTCAGTAGGGACAAAGCCTGAGGTGAAGCTGTGAGTGAACAGAGCACACCGATGTGGTGCTGGTTCACTTTGTAATTCATGTAGAACACAGCCAGGGATATTGTCAGGTCCCATGGAAGCTGTATTCTTGGCCTTAGACAATTCAGCTTTAACCTGTGCTGCAGTCATGTTGGGTGCCTGGCATTCTTCCGGTATTGAGATTCATTCTTTGGGGGGTGTGTGTGTGTCTCTGTGTGTCTGTGTGTGTCTGTGTGTGTGTGTGTGTGTGTGTGTGTGTGTCTGTGTGTGTGTGTGTGTGTGTGTCTGTGTGTGTGTGTGTGTGTGTGTGTGTGTGTGTGTGTGTGTGCGTGTGTGTGTGTGTGTGTGTGTGTGTGTGTGTGTGTGTGTGTGTATGCACATGCACAAGTGTGCTTTCACACTAGCGGAGCGTCTACATGTATGTTAAGTGGTGTTTCTGTGTGAAATGATTGCTGTTCTGTGGTGTGAAGTTAAAAGCACTTGAATTAAGAGTATTGTCTATCAACAGATCCAATATGCAGGTAGCAAATACCAAAATTATGTGTTGGGGAGAAGATATTTGCATGCCTAGCCTGGTCCTCTATCCACCTTCCCATTATATCTGGTACATGAAGGTACAAGCCAGATCAGTTCTCCAAAAAAATGCATCAGTGTTTACTTTAAGAAAGCATAATGTTTTTAGATATTATTCAGAAATATGGTTGTTTTTCAAACAAACTGAAGAGCTAATGTGGCTTATCACAAAATGAGAATTTTGTATTTATCCACAGAGATAATACATTTGCAATTTGATAAATGTATTTGCATCCAGTTATTTTAGGGTGGCCAGGGTGGTGCAACGGTTAGCATTGCCACCTCACAGCAAGACGTTCTCCGGTTCAATTCTCGGCTGGTGTGCCTTCTGTACGGAGTCTCCATGTCCTCCCTGTGGTCTCGTGGGTTTTCTCCGGGTGCTCCAGTTTCGTCCCAAAGACATATGCTGTAGGTGGACTGGACACTCTAAATTGGCCCTAGGTGTGAGTGTGTGCATGTGTGTGCCTTCTGTGGAAGGTTGGGTGCCAGGTTGACAACTCGACACTGTAAAACTCCACTGCCAATCATGAGGAGACAGGTGATCCACTTTGGTGACCCCTAACTGGGAAAAGCTGAAAGAAGAAGAATTTGCAAACAGTTATTTTCTCTTGTGTTATATGCTATGAACTATTCACAAGTAAACTAAATTGCATTTCAAAACTCTTAAAAATGACACTGTTGTGTAGTCTGTAACCCTTCATGTTGTAGCCTTTCTTTCATAGTAACGTCCCCTGAAGAGGTAGCTATCACATTTTGCTGACATGTATAACGTTACTTATTTCTCAGCAGGTACATTTGTTTGCAATACTAAGCAGTCCATTTCATGTAGGCAGAAATACTTGTTACTTTCTATGCTGCAACATTCCAAATAAACTCATGGCATTTAAAAATTATTTAGGTGATAGAAGATGCACTTTTTAAACTAAAGCTTCCAGTACAGCTCATGCAATTGAAACATAGTTTCCACTAGAAGAAGAAAAACAGATACACTTTTCTGTATCAAATAATAAGTGATATCTATAAATTAATAATTAATAATGGGCTGAAATGTACCAACCATAAACTATCAAATTAAAAGCAGTTTGCATGTACCTGACTTGCTTGTACTGTTTATAAAAGTTTAATATTGTTCATGAATGTTACTTAGACTGTTTCCTTTAACTCTTGTTGTGGTTTTCCCCTTAAATTAAATTTTGAGTTTTGACCTCATAATAAAGTGTGCTTTGTAGTCAATGCAGTCTGGACAACTCAAAGGAAATCTTGGATTACAATAGACTGTTTGACTGTTTGGTAAGATATTTCCCTTTAAATGCTGACATTGCCAACAATTTTTGGCCAGAGTTTCAAATGCAGTTTAAAGCTAACATTAAGATCAACTATTTTAAGACTTAAGAAAAAGCAATAAGCAGAAAAGAAAAACTCATCACTTGCACTGAGCTGGCAACACTCCCTCAGGAAAAAAAAAAAACTGTTCCTTTATATGCAACTGTATACTGTGACAATTTTTTTTCACTTTAAATGTCCAGTACTTTCGATGTTCTTAACACTGAGTAAGCAAAATTGTCACTCAGAACCTAATGAGTTCAAGAATTGTCATTAAGAACAGTTGTTAGGTATATTGATACAGAAGCGTCATATCAGTGTGTTTAGGATACTGGGTTAAGAAGCTAGAAATGTAGAAACTGTGTGGTTAACACAGAAAAAATATTAAATCACTTCCTTTTATTAACCCCCCCCACACACACACACACACACACACACACACACACTTCTGCAAGATTAGTCATATTGCTTTGTTACTTAATTTCAACAGCTGTTAGAATGGGAGCATAAAATAAGTTCCCTCCAGTGCTCCTGTTCCACAAAAAATGTTAGGTAGTATAAATGCAAATATTAATATATTAATTAAAATGAATTGCTTTTGCCTAGCATTTACTAAGTTTTAACACCAAATTTAGTATTACTATTTAATTTATTTACTTATTGACATTTGATTTCCTGGAAGCTCGACTGGGTGGGAGGCCATTTTCAGTGGGGGCCTGGAAAGAAAAGCTGCAAAGTATTACAAAATACTTTAAGAACAATACTTTTACAATCTTCAAAAATAATAAAGTACCAAATTAGACATAATATGAAAACATTGGTTAAGAACAGATGCACGTTATATGATCATGATTTAACATTTAGAGAAATTTTAGCCAGTTTATAGAGAAATTAAAGGTAAGTTAGTATAATACAAACAGAAATTGCAATGTGAAGTGAGAGAAAACAGGTTTATGGTATATTTAGAGAGAAAGCCAGGGGAGGGAAACTGAAAGAAGTAAAGAAGGGAGTGAAGAAGCGAAAGAAAGCATGTGTAACGTATGAATAGGTAAACCAAACAGGTGTGTAAAAGAGTGGCACCAACCACTAATAACATCCAATGAACCACTCCTTGAGCCAAAAACCTACGACCACCATATAACAAACACCTTTATTCAGGCCACATAAAATGATCCACTGTACACAAAACGAGTCAGCAATCCAACAATCCAAAATGGTAAAATAATCCACAGGATAGGTCAAGCGCTTTCGTCGATAGACTTCATCAGAACAATTAATAGTAGGTACTAACACCATTTTTATATGTACCTAGTACCATCAATTGAAAAGAACCAATTCAAAATTAAAGTGACAGTGTGTTTTTAACCTTAAAAACTTAAACTCCCCAAACAAAACTATTTATCTTATAAAACATTCATTCAATTATACAAATCTTTTAATAAAAAATCTTTCTAATAAAAATGTATTATTCTGAAAATGAAGTTTTTTAAAAAATGAAGTTTTTTTAAAAAACTGAGGTTGTCAAGGTTGAATGGAAAGTTAAAACCAGTATCAAAACTGTGTTGCTCGATATCTCAATTCAGGTTTTAAGCTGATGTGTTCATTTAAACCTGGGGGAACTGTTGCATTTAACCTCAACTGCCATCTAACCTCAGCCCGAAGTAACTGATTTCCCCAGTCACCCCCCCTAAAATTCTTACCTACAATTTCCAAAATACCAAATCTAAAAAAATGGTCAGCATGGCTAACTTTAGTGTGTTCATATAGGGCGTTGTTGTCATCCTTTTTTAAAATACTATACATGTGCTCGTATATTCTCCTACTCAAACGCCTTTCTGTTTTTCCAACATAAAAGTGACCACAGGTCTGACAAACGGCTAAATATATTAAGCCCTGAGAGGTACATGTACCTGCCACAAAGTTGACTATTATTTGGTTAGGTCCAAGTGAAACAGAGGGAGTGTCAATGATAAATTTACAATAATCACAGGCCCCACATTTGTGAGTACCTCTTCTAAGACTTCTTTTATCAGATGTTGGATTTTCTAAAAGGTTCTTTAGGTTCCTATTCACCCGATATGTAAATTGAGGGCTATCACCAATATTTTTAAGCAACTCCGTATTCCCTTTAAACATCGTCCAGTTGTTTTTAATTATATTTTTAACACATTGTGATGTCTCACCATAGGTTAATACCATGGTTTGTGTAAAATCTATATCTACACGTATATCTTGACTAACCTTCTCCTCATCTTCACCTAATAGTGGTTTAAATCTAGTACCCCATTCGAAACACACCTGGTCCTTTATGTTGTTAATAAAACTCAGTGGATAACCTCGAGCCCCAAACATGTTGACCAGTTTTTCCACCTCTAGTTTGAATAGATCAAAATTTGAACACATACGGGCAACTCGCACCATTTGCCCTTTTACTATGTTCCTCTTCACAAATATGGGGTGGCTACTTGAAAATTCCAAATAGTCATTGGAAAATGTTGGTTTTCAATATACACATGAAGTGAAACTGTTAGTACTCTCTTCTTTCATTAGTTTCACATCTAAATAATTGATGGAAGAATTTCCACTGTCACCAGTGAATTTAAAATAATCACAAATTCCATTCAAATAATCCAAGAATGTATCGTGTAAGTCACCACCCTTCCACAAAATAAAAACGTCATCCAAAAATCTGAGGTAAATTGACCAATTTCCATTGTAAGGTGACCCAAAAATGTACTCCGTTTCCCATTTAAACATAACAAGGTTCGCAAACAGTGGGGCACAACTGTTTCCCATGGCTACACCCCTTGTTTGTTGGAAAAACTCACCACCAAAACAAAAAAAGCTGTTTTTAAGAATCACTTCCATCAATTCCAGAATGAAGTTGATCATACTTTAACTCAAACTAGTTTTTTCCACCAAAACATCATAAAAGAACTCAAGCCCCTTGTCATGTGGTATTGAGGTAAAAAGGTCAACCACATCTATGGTGGAAAAACAAACATTTTTGTCGTAGTACTGTCCCTTAATCCTCCTGAGAAAATCCCATGAGTCAATTAAAATATGGTCAATAGGTACCAATGCCTCTCTGACCATATGGTCAATAAATACTCCTAATGGGTAGGTAATACTGTTCGGGACAGAAATTATGAGCCTGTAAGGGGGGTCATAAACATCCTTATGTGTTTTAGGAATACCAAAGGCTATGGGGATAGTAGGATGTTCAACATTCAAAAAATTGAATATCTCCTCATTAATTGCACCTTGGTATAGTGAATCCTCCAACAGCAATCTAATCTTTCTGTAAGAAATGTTAATTTCGTTCCTAGAAACACATTCATATTTTGTTTCATCTTGCAACATGCTAAAGATTCTATTGTTATAATCCTCTGTGTTTGCTATTACCATGCCCCCTCCCTTATCAGGTTTCATGAACCTGATATCGGTGTTACCTCTGAACCTGTCCAAAAGACACTTCTCTGTCTTACTTAAATTGAAAACTTTTGACTTATGCTCACTAATCTTACGATAAATCTCTTGAGAGCATACATTTTTGAAAGAATTTAATAGAGGGTGTAGTGGAGGGTTGAAACAACTCTTTTTCTTAACACAAACATTTGTTCTTTCCTTAGTGTGTTGTGAATCTTTAAATAAAAATTTTAAATTTAACTTCCTCACAAACAATTTTAATTCAATTAATGTGTCACAAATATTTTCCTTACACACACACACACACACACACACACACACACACACACACACACACACACACTTCTGCAAGATTAGTCATATTGCTTTGTTACCTCATTTCAACAGCTGTTAGAATGGGAGCATAAAATAAGTTCCCTCCAGTGCTCCTGTTCCACAAAAAATGTTAGGTAGTATAAATGCAAATATTAATATATTAATTAAAATGAATTGCTTTTGCCTAGCATTTACTAAGTTTTAACACCAAATTTAGTATTACTATTTAATTTATTTACTTATTGACATTTGATTTCCTGGAAGCTCGACTGGGTGGGAGGCCATTTTCAGTGGGGGCCTGGAAAGAAAAGCTGCAAAGTATTACAAAATACTTTAAGAACAATACTTTTACAATCTTCAAAAATAATAAAGTACCAAATTAGACATAATATGAAAACATTGGTTAAGAAAAGATGCACGTTATATGATCATGATTTAACATTTAGAGAAATTTTAGCCAGTTTATAGAGAAATTAAAGGTAAGTTAGTATAATACAAACAGAAATTGCAATGTGAAGTGAGAGAAAACAGGTTTATGGTATATTTAGAGAGAAAGCCAGGGGAGGGAAACTGAAAGAAGTAAAGAAGGGAGTGAAGAAGCGAAAGAAAGCATGTGTAACGTATGAATAGGTACTTGTTCACATTTAGGGATATAGTTTGCCCTAATGTTGAACAAGAACAAAGACAGATTTTGGCTAGGAATTCTTTCAGAATCGTTTTGAAGGATGGGAGGGAGGGTATTGAATTGATGGATACAGGAGTCTGAGGCCTTAGCAACCTTGTACAAATATAGACAATACCCAGCAAATCTGATAGGTTTGTGGACAAACTTGGGTTTTTGGTCACTTTATCATAATGATCGACTGGGAACATAGTTGTATAGAATACTATTTAGTGCCAGACAAGCAGATGGATGCTGGATCATTTTAGAGGTTGTAAGAAGCTATGTATATATAAGTAGCTCTAACCAAATTAGGCTTTTTAGTGCTATAGAGTGATGGGTTTTCAAAGGAGTATTTGCTGAACATTTAGCAACTTTGTTATAGCACTGTTCAATTTTTGAATTTTGTAAAGCCTGTAGGTTAATAAGGATGGGAGTGCCATAAAATGTGTAGGGGGGGGCATAAGTAGTGGCAGGTATAGTCTTAGTCGCATTATTGAGAAAGATTTTGGCTATGTAAAGCATCCCTAGTTTTTTATGAGTTTTTTAATGTAATGTTGTATATGCAGGACAATTTAAGATCATCATCTACTATCATCCTTAATAATTTGCTGTGAGATGTGACTTAAATGGCTGTATTATCAAGAGATAGGACTTTAAATTCTTTTTTTTTTTCTGAGGGATTTGGGTTTAGTTTTTTTTAGGGCTGAGCATGACTTGTAAGTTATAAAGCCATGTTTCAGTGTCTGTTAAGGTTTCTTGAGTATTTTTTTTTAAAGTTTGTCATGTTGTGAGATGTACACATTTTGCCTGAGAAGGAAAAGCTAATGGTAACAAAAATCATAAAATTCCAATGGATGTTAGTGTTGGAAAGGTACAAAGGCGAATAACAGCACAGAAGGTGTACAACAATGTCTGTGCTTGATTGATACTACAGTGTAGTTATGATCAAATAAGGACAGACAGAGTAGTGTTATGGAAAAAAATATCTACTTTTGTTTCTTTCAGCCATCATATAACTCTTTAGCAAAATGTGCAATGATATAATGTGAAATATAGAAATTAAAACACAGCAAGACAGGCACTGCTGACTGCTGCTCACAGGTAGATTTTCATACCACATCATAAGACAAGAAACTGTTTTTGAAATATACAGTCCTCCTTTCTTGCTGCTGGATCCATTGTGAATTTTGATATTAGCAATGCAAGATCCAAGTATATTAGTATATTACAAGTGGGCCAGTCAAGTCAAACTAGAACTGCTACCATAGGCATTCCTTTAATTCAACTGTGAGGTCTATATACAGAAAGACAAGATCAAATTCCTCAAGTGTTAAGTGCATGAATCTCATGATGGTGAGGAAAAGAATGCTTTCCCAAAGGAAATTACTGCTAGTGTGATTTGCAAGTATGCACTGCTGTGATTCCTTCGTTTTAGTAGAGTTCTCTGTACTTTGTGATTGTGCAACCAAGGGGTTGATTTGTGATTTGGGTCTTGCCCATCATGTAGGAGGTGCAGGGGTGAGGCTTGCAAAGGAACACACCTGAAGAGTTTACCTTTTTGGTATTTTACACATTTGTGTTCAGCGTTTTGGTTTCTCTGTCTTGTAATTTGAGGTTTCATAGTGGACCCAGCTGGGATTATATGGCATTTTGAATAATTGGTGGCTCTTTAGTGTTGCAGATAAACCATAGATATGGTAGAATGCTGCAGTATTTTGAGAATATATCTATTTCTACTATCCCAGTGCAAAAAGACATCTCCTATAATAATTCAGGCATACATTTAATTGCACGGAACAAGCTTCTTATGTTTACCTGTTGTTATAAATCCATAACAAGAAAATCTGGATAAAACAATAGCCACATTTATGATAAAAATGTGATTAGTTTAAAAACATTATAGCAGTTACAGTACATTAAAAAAAGGAAACTGATCATCAGGAGGGTTATTTTCCATAAAACAGTGAGTCAGTAAGGTAATAGCCTTCATTATATGTAGAAAACTTTTATCACAGTCATCTAAAAGCAACAAATGTGTATTAAATGAATAAATGATAGTCTGTGGGGAAGCCTATTATTTTCCCTCCACTTATTAGCTTTTTGGGTAAGTTTTTGATTGGAGAATTGTATGCTAATATTTGATTTAACTAAGGTAACAACTGGCACTACAGGAAAACGTGTGTTCTTGAGCAAGAAATAATGAAAAGATAAAATCATATAAAGTACAAAGCTCAAGAACCACGCAGATAGTTGTAAAGCACATGCAAATTGTCTTTTCAGACCGAGCATAAACAATATATCCAATTCCAAGTAACAGACTGCTGTCACATCTTCTTAATAAAAACAGTTCTTTTACTGACAGATATCTGGTAAGCGCTTTCACCAAGGTGGCTTCTTCAAACCAAAAAAAGTATATGAATCAATTCAGTACACACCTTATATAGATAGATAAAACACCTTCATTTACATTTTAAATGACATCATAATTGATTAATACACAAACTAAATAGGTAATGAATGTTGGTACTTAAATTAAGCCAAAATGTTTCATGAATCAATGTAAGTACAACACTAATACTGTATAATAATAAGAGCACAGTATTAAACAATAATAACCCATCTTTAGATAACATATCTAAAAAATATATTAAAAATAGTAATAAAAAATGACTTAAGAAAAAATCTCCTATTCTTGATGGCTGGTTTAATGGGAATCTTATCATTAAGGCCAGGATGGATATGTGCCTGAAGCCTAATGATCCAATTAGTTTCATTTCTTTCAGTAAGATTTCTTACATCACCTCCCCTCAAGCTAGGTGTATTAATATATAAAACCAAGAACTTAAATATATGTGAACTATTGGTTTCTAATATATGTTTGGAAAGAGCATTTGTATTAGACTGAATACGAATTTGATATAAATGTTCTCTCACTCTAGCTCTAAGCCTTCTGTCGGTTTTACCGACATAGAAGGCAGAGCAAGAGGAACATAAAGCAAGATAAACAACATGTTCAGTATTACAATTAGCTGTAACAACAAAACTAAAAAATTGAGATGTATTAGGATGCACAAACATATTAGAATCACATATATAAGAACAGAAATTACATTTATTACAAGGTTTTGTACCTAAATAATTATTATTATCATGAAAGGACATTGTATTTGTGTAACATAAAAGTCTATGTAGGTTTTTCTTATTTTTAAATACGAACTGTGGTTGTTCACCCACAACTTCTTTGATGCTAGGATCAACATTTAATGCATTCCAGTGCTTACATATGATATCTCTTATTTGCTGAAAAATCATAAGTATAAAATAATGAGATTTTCTGCATAGGTACATCGGTGTTGGTATGATTACATTTTGTAATATACTTTTCATTACCTTGTTCTGAAAAATAAGGGCATGCTCTATCTGACCTAAGATGTTCTATACTTTGAAAACCTGTTGAAATTTCACCTGCTCTATACTTCCATGTTAAAAGCCTATCATAGAGGCCTGCTAATTCTATCTCAAAGTTACCTTGCATAGGATTTAATCTAGATGCTCGAATAGCCTGGCCCTTGACAATGTTAGTAAAAACATATCTAAGGTGCATGCTCTCTCTGTGTAACAATGTATTTTTGTAACAAGATTTCCTATATATGCCTGTATTTAATTTGCCATTACTCATACATTCAATAAAAAACATCTAAAAAAGGGATACTTCTTGATGAAACTGTCATAGTAAATTTAAGGAAATTTGTAATTAAATTTATTTCCTCAAAAAAGCTACTCAAATCACCATCGCTACCTGTCCATAGAAGAAACAAGTCACCCACAAAATGTCTGTAGAAAATGACATGCTTCTTGTAGCTAGGTAAAGAAAATAATTTCTGTTTCTCCCACATAGCCATAACTAGGTTGGCGTAGCTATTGGCACAAGATGTGTCCATAGCTACACCATCCCTCTGTAAATATAATTCAACTGTGGTGGTGGTGCTGCGGTAGCATTGTCATCTCACAGTTAGACGTTGCCTGTTTGATTCTCAGTTAGAACGTCTTCTGTGTGGTGACATGCATGAATGGGCGTTCCTTCATTGAAGGTTGTGAGTTAGGCCCGGCAAGCCAGCACGTAAAAATCTACTGCCAATCATTAGCGGACCGGAGTTCCGCTGTGGCGACCCCTAACCAGGAAAAGCCAAAAGACACAACAGCAACAACAATCAAAGAGAAAAATATTATTTTCCAACACTGTCTCTAATAAAAGGCAGATAAGGTCTATCTTGGAATCTAAGATGTCAGTGTAGTGTGTTAAATTTACTATGACTAGATATATGATTGTCCATCCCCTATACCCACATGCCAAATCTCTTCAAAATCATATATATTATAATACAAGTTACTTTTCACTGTTGTCGTTCTACCATGCCTTCCTGAAAATATAAAATAGTCCGTCGTTGCTTAGTTAGGATCTTATTAAGGAAGATGATTTTTTTATTATTTCACATAAAATAATACTTCCATACCTCTGTCTATTAGAAGTAACCTAGGTAATATAGCAATCCTTCATAAAAGTCAGATAATAGCATAATGTTTGCGAAAATAAAATTGAAATACTGTTGAGTGTAAAAAATAAAATAAGGTGCAATGCAATGATGGTTCGGTGAGTTTGTGCCTTGAAAGTGTCAAAACATTAGTTAGTCAGTTAATATAGTGATAATAAAGTCTGTACATAGAAAATGATGCAGTGTTCAATGCCTAACTTTACATGTAAAAATTAATACTACATGTATGCAGGAATGTGAAAACCTATCGGCATCAGTATTGACTTCAACATGGATCTACTACAGGTGCCTACTTGCTATTCGTGTGTGACACACTTGCTCAAAAAAGCAAGTGATCTAACTCACACTAGCCTGATCTCCCACAACTACTTAGTCATCCCAACACCTAACCTAATACAACTGTAGAGCCCTACCAGAGCCCTAAATCTAACCCTAAAATTGCCTCCCAGTTCCAAGCCAGAGTCTTTGTATCCTTACCTTAAAACTCCACCCCCATCCTAAAGCTAAATTCCTTGATCACTCCTTAATGCTAAAACACCACTCACACTACCAAAGCCTAAGACACCATTCCCATTTTGTAACCATAAAACTCCTTTCTTTCCTGCTCCCTTACCCTTAATCTCCATTTCCATTCCCTAAACCTAAATCCCCTTCTCAATCACTACCTTAGTCTAAACTCCCATGCCAGCCCACTTCCTAAACCTAAATCCCCTTCTCAATCACTACCTTAGTCTAAACTCCCATGCCAGCCCACTTCCTAAACCTAAATCCCCTTCCCAATCACTACCTTAGTCTAAACTCCCATCCCAGCCCACTCCCTAAACCCAAATCCCCTTCCCAATCACTACATTAGTCTATGCTCCCACCTATCCCACTCCCTAAACCAAAATCCCCTTCCCAATCACTATCTTAGTATACACTCCCACCCATCCCACTCCCTAAACCTATATCCCTTTCCCAATCACTACCTTAGTCTACACTCTCACCCCATCCCACTTCCTAAACTTAAATCCCCTTTCAATCATAACCTTAGTCTACACTACCACCCCATCCCACTCCCTAAACCTAAATCCCCTTCCCAATCACTACCTTAGTTTACACTTCCACCCCAGCCCACTGCCTAAACCCAAATCCCCTTCCCTATCACTACCTTAGTCTATACTCCCACCCTATCCCACTCCCTAAACCTAAATCCCCTTCTCAATCACTAACTTAGTTTACACTCCCACCCCTGCCTACTGCCTAAACCCAGATCCCCTTCCCAATCACTACCTTAGTCTGTACTCCCACCCTATCCCACTCCATAAACCTAAATCACCTTCCCCATCACTACCTTAGTATGCACTCCCACCCATCCCACTCCCCAAACCTATATCCCTTTCCCAATCACTACCTTAGTCTACACTCCCACTCCATCTCACTTCCTAAACTTAAATCCCATGTCAAATCACAAGCTTAGTCTACACTACCACCCCATCCCACCCCCTAAACCTAAATCCCATTCCCAATCACAACCTTATGCTACACTTCCATGCCAGCTCACTGCCTAAACCCAATCCCCCTTCCCAATCACTACTATAGTCTATACTCCCACTCTTTCCCACTCCTTAAACCTAAATTCCATTCACAATCCCTACCTTAGTATGCACTCCCACCCATCCCACTCCCCAAACCTAAATCCCTTTCCCAATCACTACCTTAGTCTACACTCCCACCCCATTCTACTTCCTAAACTTAAATCTTCTTCTCAATCACAACCTTAGTCTATACTCCCACACTCTCCCACTCCCTAAACCTAAACCCCCTTCCCAATCACTACCTTAGTCTACACTCCCACCCCTGCTTACTCCCTAAACCCAAATCCCCTTCCCATTCACTACCTTAGTCTATACTTCCACCCATCCCACTCCCCAAACCTAAATCCCTTTCCCAATCACTACCTTAGTCTACACTCCCACCCCATCCCACTCCCTTTCCAGCTGCTTGCTTGAACTCATATTTGAGTTCAAGCACAAGCAGCAGCCGACATGTGCTACAAGATGCTTAAGCCAGTGTTTTCAAGACTGTGGTCCTTCAACATGTGGGATTCGAGCACTTGTTGTAGGACCCATCTCTTTTTTCATTCTGTATATTAGGTTGGGGTGTCACATTAACATCACCTAGAGTCAATGTTCACTCTTCTCAAGGTAAAAAAAAATGCATTGTACATCTGTGAAGAAATTAGACACTGCCATCTGTCCTAGCATGCCTGGCTGAAGTTTTGTATATAATTTCTGATTGTCCTGTGTATTGTATGCCAGCATGACTAGCTGTGATATTGTAAATAAGTTCTTGCATATTGATTTATGATCTGTTTGAACAGAATGTTTTAAAGACTTGAACAATGTCCTTTTACATTTCTAACTGTGCATGTTTGTGAAGAGAGATTCTAAAGGCAAACTTTCTCAGATTCAGCTGATCAGCAGATAATGTCATCAGAATACTGACAGTTGGTATATGTTACTGTCAGAAGCTGAAAGAGAGGAAGGAACTTTTAAAAAAAACAGCTGCTGGTTGAATTTAAAAATATGAAATGAAAATTAGAATTGGAACAGTTGACAGGCTAGTTTATAAAAGAGCCTGCTGAAGACAGTTGACAGTTGTCAGTTACAGAAGTCAGTTGTCAGTTACAGTTGTCAGTTGAACTGTGCAGTGGATACCCAAAAAACAGGACTCACCAAGAACTGGGAGAAACAGCAACAATATGAACTGAAGGCTAAACGTTTAGAAGCTAAGGAAAACAAGAGACAGCACCGGCATGAAGTGGAGCTTCTTACCCTTCAAAAGGGTCATGGAGGTAATGGACAAGGGAATAACTGGATCCCAGAAGCTGTAAAGGTCAGTAAACTTTTTCTTCAATACAGGGATGGGGATGACTTTGATAGATTTATTCATGTATTTGAGAGGATATGTAGACAGTATGATGTTGACCGTGAGCTTTGGGTTCAGCTCCTGACTCCCTTGCTCCATGGTAAAGCTGTTCAGGCCATGTCAAAATTGTCTGATGTAGATTGTTTGAATTATGTTAAAGTTAAGAACTGTCTTCTAGATTGTTTTAAATTAACACCTGAAACATATAGGAAAACGTTTTCTGAACACAGACTCAAGGCAGATGAAAGTGCATGTGGTTATATTGCTGATTTAAGTACTGAATTTCACAGATAGGTGAGGGACTGGCAGAGCTTTTTTGCTGAGGGAACAAGCTCTCAGTACTTTGACTGATGACATGAGAATCTGGTTATCAGACAGAGTGTGTAACTCAGCGGAGGGGGTTGGGGAAGAACAGGGGATCTATACTTAGCAAGTAAAGCTCCAGTGCATAAGAAAGGGATACCCAGTGCTGCACATGGGCATAGGGGAACCCATGGTGGGCAGTATAAACCACTCCAACAGAGTACAGCAGTAACAGGGGGAAGCTACTAGTCCAAGTACACTGTTAGAATTAGATGTTTCAAATGTAACCAGAGGGTCACCACATAGCAGTTAAACGTCCATCAAAGCAAGGTGAGAAATAGAAGGGGAGGGAGTCAGCAAGTGGTAATGACAAACTGCCAGTGGAAAGTTGTTTGGAAACAACAGGGGTGCCAAGTTATCACCAAATGTATATCCTGTCTTAATAGATGGTAAACAGGTTACTGCTAAGAGAGACACAGCTTCTGATATAACCATTGTGAGGCCTGCAGTGATTAGAGAAGAGCAGTACTTTCTTGGACAGTCTACTCCAGTCTGAGCTTTGGGAGGGACTCCATTCCAAATACCTTTGGCTAGGGTTCATTGTGACTGGGAGGATGGAAGAGGAAGCAAGCAGGTAGGTGTGTTTGAGGATATTCCTGCAGATGTCCTGCTAGGGAATTACTTTGATGATACAGTACCTTGTGTACATGCAGTGACATGCAGTCAAGTTTGGAGACAAGCATGTATGTCCGGTAGCCTGGGGAGACCCGGACAGATCTCATACCTGAAGCTGGGACTAGTGTGGTGGTTGCTTCAGAGAAGGAGCTATCCTTTAGCAGTATGTCTGAAAGTGAGACACTGCTGCTGGAAAGTACTGATGTTCCCTTGGACCTAGTGACTGCAAGGATGGAAGTGAGCGATAATATTCAGATTGACAGTGAGGTGCAGCTGTCAGAAGTTGCTATGCTTCCTGTGGAAGGGGAGATTAGGAGGGTCACAAATCTAGAGTTGAGACAGGCTCAACTTATGAACCCTACATTACAAAGCTTGACGGAGATGGCTAAGAAAACACCTGAGGCTCAAGGAAGAGGGGAGTCTGTATATGGGAACAAATATTTGTTGTATAAAGAGTGGACTCCTAAGGGAGGGTTGGAAGGTGAGGTAGTACAGCAGTTGGTAGAGCCTAGAGCCTGCCATCTGCCACTTCTAGCTATAGTCCCTAATATTCCTTGTGCAAGGTGGTATTGGGGCAAAGAATGAAGGTTTGCTGCTATGGTACCTAATATTCCTTTTGCAGGTGATATTGATGTAGAGAAGCTGGCAAATGCTTTGCTAGAAATTTTCAGCAGGGTAGACCTTTTAAGGGAGGTACTGACTGACCAATGTGTAAAATTCATCTCAGACCTGGTGACTTGTTTGTGTAAGTGTTGTGGGGTGATGAAACATTTAGAGAACACCACCCCCTACTATCCACAGACTAATGTTCATGTGGAGAGGTTAAACTCTACAATAAAGACTATACTATGGGCAGTTGCAGACCAGATTAAAAAGACAAAGCTAACCAATAAACCCAGTAAGTGTCAAGTGGGTATGACAGAGGTCACTTACTTAGGATACAGAGTGGGGAGTGATAAGATTAAACCAGAACCTGCCAAAGAGGATGCTATTCAAGGGTGGCCAGCTCCTGTTACTAAAAAGCAATTGAAAGCATTTCTAGGGACAGTAGGGGGCAGTGGAAAATTTGTGCCCAGTTGTGGTGCAATGGCTGCACCCCTTATTGACCCAAATAGGAAAAATAAATTGGATGGGTAGTGTGGATCACAGATTGCAAACAGGCATTCCAAAAAACCTAAGGAGATTTTGGGAGCACCCTCTGTGCTGGCCAGCCCTGGTTTTATTAAAGAGTTTGTTGTGCAAGTGGATGAGTCGGATTGTGGGCTGGGGGCTGTGCTCAGACAGGTTTCCTCAGAAGGAGAAGAATGCTGCAGTGGGGTTAATAATGCCAATGCAAATGGATTGCCCAGGAGAGGAGTGGGTTGATATTCCCAGACAGGCCCATTTTTCTCAAGCATCGTTTTTCAAGGGTCACTTGAAAACCATGCTTGAGTCATAGAGGAGGAGAAATGTGAAGAAATTTGACACTGTCATCTGTCCTAGCATGCCTGGCTGATGTTTTGTATATAATTTCAGATTGGCCTGTGTATTGTATGCCAGCATGACTAGCTATGATATTGTAAATAAGTTCTTACATGTTGATTTATGATCTGTTTGAACAGAATATTTTAAAGACTTGAACAGTGTCATTTTACATTTCTAACTGCACATGTTGATGAAGAGAGATTTTAAAGGCAAACCATCTCAGATTCAGCTGATCAGCAAATGATGTCATCGTAATGTTGACAGTTGCTATGTGTTACTGTCAGAAGCTGAAAGACAGGAAGGAACTTTTAGAAAATAGCTGATGGTTGAATTTAAAAATATGAAATGAAAATTAGAATTGGAACAGTTGACAGGTTAGTCTATAAAGTAGCCTGCTGAAGACAGTTGACAGTTGTCAGTTACAGAAGTCAGTTGTCAGTTGCAGTTGTCAGCTGAACTGTGCAGTGGATACCCAAAAAGAGGACTCACCAAGAATTGTAAGCCTGCCTTTGCCCTGTTGTAGTAATTTAATTTAGATCAGGGACAGTGTTCTTTAGTTAGGAAATTATAACTAATCAGCTAGATCACTTTTTCTGAGAGCTGGAGCTCTATCCTACAGTATTGATTTCATTTGCCTGTTGATTGAGTTCCGTTTGTTTATTGGGAATTACTGTTTTATATTCTTAATCATTTTGTTCAATATTATTTTTTTAATTAACTTGCATTGTGGCTGGACAATCAGTGTTTTTCTTTAGTGATTTGAGAGTGCTTATACTTGCCTTGATAACTTCTTGGGCCACTCCAAAAGTGTGGCTCCTTAGGTCATTTGCTACTATTTGTTTTGATATTTAATTTTTATAATTGGACACCCCTTTAGAAGGGCAGGAAGTCACTCTGATTGGTGGCAGCATTGCCATATTATTTTGGGGAAGGGACATAGCTGGAAATCTGTGTCAGGCTTTTCCAGAAGTGCTTGGATGTGTGAGATTTAATTTATTTAAGTGTGAGTGTATCAGAGGTCTTAAACTGGGACACATTGCTTTGAAGTGTGTAATAAGGAGTTACATTAGCGGTGGACATAAGTATATTGTCTAGTGCAAGGCTATAGAGCGTGCTCCTGTTGTGATCTTAAGGGGAATATTGTGAAATATTACTCCAGTTTGTGGCAGTCTCACATTGGAGTCAATAGTGAGGATTGAATCTCCTTAGTTACTGACCCAGGATAATAAGGGATGTCACATTATTTGGTACCATTTTGGTGGGATATTATCTGGAGGTCACAACATCACCCATACATTTTGTGTAACATAACATTTAGGAAGCATTGAAGAATTAATTTAATTTCTGCTTGTCAACTGCCTCATTCTTTCTTATTTATTGACCATTTATCTTTAAACACTTTGCTGCAATTAATCTCCTCTGTAAACCAGTATTTGGCACTGAAACATGCCTACTTTTGCTTAATAAGTTCTCTATTCTGATTAGTCTTTTGTTTTAGCTGTACAGCATATTGCTCTTAATTGACCATGTTTGATATCACTTTTATATTGTTTTTCATACAGGGATTTCTTTCCCATCACTCTTCAAATATTTCAGTTCTATTCATCTTTTAAAGAATCGTTTCATTGTTAAATAGTTCCATTTTCTGTGTAACTCAATTTGAAGTTAGTTTGGGGATCACTAGAGAGAACTTTCAAGCATGTTTACTCAACTGACATGCTACCCCAATCTCTCCCAACAGTCAACCTCTGTAATTCCTTTTGCAGAGCATGCTAATAAGGAATTTGTAGGGATCCTTACCCAGTCCTGTAAAGTATTTCCCCCTCACTACCCTAACTGTGGGGTAGGTATAACTTGACACTGCAGGTCAATTTATACATTTAAATCAAAGCATAGTTTGAACCCAATGATGAGACCCACAACAATTCTGGCTTTGGTTAGAGCTTCCCCAGTATGTCAGACATAAAAGTGCAGGCATTATATAGGAACTCCCTTATGCATACAGCACCAAAGGTGCACATAGTGGGAGAGCATACCAAAATGTCATTATTGTAGGCAGGACTCCAGACCAGCATCAGCATGCATGTAGAATTTGTAAAACACAGTACTGTCCCTTTTGCGAAAAAGGGATGACTTTAAAATATATTTTATGCTATTATGGTTAGGCTGAACACTTTTATAGATACACAGCATACAACCCCTTTATTTTCAGCTATTGTACTGCGGGGAGGACAGCAATTCCCCTGTAATGCCTGTAGTACTACTGCTGTCATACAAGTGGGATTGTGGTGCTGGCTGTGCTCAAAATACACCAGTGGCTGTCCATTACAACTGATGGATTTCGGGTTACAACATGAATGCAATGCCAGTCATTAACATTGAATGCTTCTGACTATCTTTGCCTACATATGGTATACCATATAGACAGTGCTGTGAAGAGCACTTTTGGCTGACATCAAAGATTGAAACAATACTAATTTCATGAACTTTAATAGTACTTTGACTTAGGAATGGGGTCCATTCCTGTCATAGTATTAGAAACTCAAAAGATTTGGAGAAATTAAAAAAACAGTGGTATTCATGCAGTAGTTAATGAGAATGCTTTACATATTTCACTTCCCCCTCCCAACTCACCATCATTCTGGGGGTTAGATGCTTTGTCTGTGTTGAAAAAATGATTTGACGTTTTTTTGAATAAAATACTTACAATTTTTTTAGAAATCCTTTATCAGTGGTATTACTCTGAAACCTCTACAAATTATTTGTTACTTTAGATATGAAATCATTATTTATGTACTTATGTATCTATGTTTAGTGACTTTTTTAACTCTACAATTAATCTGGTTTGTATGTTATTAGAGCTGAATTTACAGAACAATAAATTTTTGCATGAAAGATGAGCTTTAATTAAGAAAATATGTGTATGGGTCCCCTTCAGATTGATGTTTCAAATCTTCGAACATCTTATGGCAGAGGACAAGATGATCAAAGTTTTGAAACTTCAAATGTTCTGAAGTGAGATCACTGTACAGCATGGAGTTGGAAATTTTCCTTTTCCTCGCTGTAGTGCATTCTTGGAGTTGGTATATTTAAGTAGCAAGGGGTGGGGGTAGGGGGTGCAGCCACCCATGGAGATGCGGGGGGGGGGTTGTTTTTGTTTTTATTTTTTTTTTTAATTTGATGTTTGAAGTTTCAAAATTTCAGTCATCTGGTCCTCGGCCATATGATGTTCGATGGTTTGAAACTTCGATCATCTGAAGTAAACTCCTGTGTATATGGGAGCTTCTTGTGTAAATAACACTAGCAATTTGCCACTAAAGGTTTGAGAAAATATTTGTTTTTCTAGATAAACATGCAAAAGCAGCTAAAACATAATTTTACTCTTGACTTGTTGGCAATGTATTTTTATATAAAATTGAAATGAAGAGTTGTTGGATTTATTTATATAATATTTGTGTACTAATACAGATATTTGTGCAACTTTTTGACTAGTTCTAAAATAAAGTTGTTTTCCTTGGTGTCACTATTTCTTGTAATGAAGGTGATATTTTGAGCACATCTATGCAAAAGAAAGATTGCAAGAACATTTATTTAGTAACAGATAACATGCATCCAACTTTTGTGTAGAGGAATGTTTTTAAAGAACAAGTGCTTAGAACTGTACATGTAACAAATGACGATAATAGATTGCAAGAAGTATTTTATAGAAAAAACACTTTCTGGCCAGAAAATATTCATCGGTAAGTGTAGGTACAATATCTCAGGTTCAACAGTTGTTTGGTCAGCACATAGAGACCAATAACAATGAGAATGTAGTTCATGGCAAGATATTATAGTTACCTTTAATCTATGCAAGAGATGTCAGTATGGATGTGATATTACTAAAAAAACTGGCAGATTATAACAGTAATTCCAGAACTGAAAAATAATACACAGGATGCTCCATTTGCTTTTAACCTCAAACCATGGCATAAAAGATAATAATGCTATATACATACATATGTATTGAAGGGTATACAGTATAAGAAAACTAATAATTTTCCACTTAACTGTAATCATTGTATATCAATAGTGAAGAATGATTGTATGCACATCATGTTATAGGTATTAAGTATGTTTTTTCATCATTTTGCTCATTGTAATACCGAGAATCTTGTTTATGTATCTGTGTGTATGTACTGTACTGCCTTTTATGTTAGGAAGACAAATAGGGAATTCCAAGAGAGGATAAGCAAACATTTATATGAAATAAAGAAAGAATATGAAAAATGCTTTGGACAAACACGTAAATGAGAAGGAAAAACTACTTTGTTTAAGTTGTTGGAGCTACAAGTGAAAGTTAATCAAGTTAATCTCTAGGGTGGAGATGTTATTTATTTTACATAAATGTTTTAATATAATTGGATTACAAAGTTGGATGTGTCCAATCCACCAGGGTTTATTGATCTTTACAGCCTGAAACCTGTACATAAACACAGGAAGCTGAGAGATTAGGAGTATGCCATGTGATGTGTGATGTCAGTGGGAGTAAACTATTTAAGAAGGAGATTTTATCTGGCTTGAGGAAGTGCTCTATGAGTATGAAAACTCTTGCTATTTTACCTTGAATGTCTGTATTTGATAAAGGTGTCAAGGGGGGAGGGGGATTTATATGCTGTTTTAATATTCCGTGGGCTGGAACAGAGTAAATGATTTGGGATAGTGCTGCATTGCAGTAGGGGCCTTCCTTCATACTACCACATCATCTTTTAGAATCTGACAATCTGTCAAGAATACTGCAAATTTGCCTGTGTCACAAGTGATAATTCAATAAAGGTATTTGGAAAAAAAAAGTACTGTACTCACATCCCAAGAGGGTGAAATGCTACATGTATTTGCATTCTACCTCACAAATATGAATTTACAATAATTCTTAAACAACATGAACATTTTTAACTAAACAGAATATTACCTGATAGCAAGCGAGCAATATTATATAAGCTCAACCTAACTTTAAAGGTAATTTCAGTTTACAGAGTATGCTCTTTGCATGTAAAATGTGTTTATGAAATTCTATGGTTAGCCTTAAAATAAATCTCTAAATTGTTGACAAAAGTGACTACATTTTTAAGAGCTTATTACCAACTGGATTATTAAACAAGCAAGCAAACAAACAGAAATTACTGATTGTCAATCTGCTTGGAGGCTAATGTTTCAAATTGTAAGTTAGTTGTATGTAGTCTGCTGCCATTCTCTTTATAGAGCATCCAGAACTGCATGTGACCTCAGCATTTTGTTTGCTTCTGCTGCCATTGTGCTCCTGCTTGTCTAGTCTGAATGCAATAAACACTTCCAGGTCCATTTCTTGTTCTGATGAAATTGGTTACACCTCTCTTAGTCACACCATAACAGTTCTGAGTGTGGTAAACACTTTCAGGTTAATTTCCTGATCTGGTGAAATTGGTTACACTTCTGTTAGGATGATAGTTCACACCATAACACTTCTGAGTTTGGTAAACTCCTTCAGGTCCGTTATCTGCATAGATGAAATTGGTTACACCTTCCTTAGACTGATACTTCACAGCATAATAGTTATAAGGATAGTTAATGGGTTTGGCCTTATGAGAGATCAGCTAGTCGACTTAAGACAGGGACTGACTGGTGGCTTAACTTTAATTAGTATAATCAGTGGACAAAATTAAACTTCTGCATGCCGGATACAAAGAGGGCTGGGAGACGAGAGAAACATATGACATCCAAAGAGTTAATGAGTATAATTTATTTATTTGACATTTAGTCACTGGAAAAGTCCAACTGGGATAATATCCTATTTTTGGTGGAGGCCCAAGGAGAAAAGCTACACATTGAGATAGTAAGGTGACAGTTAAATAAAGTTATTACAAAACCTAATACAGAGAAATGACATATCAACTAAGTAAAAATTCAACTTCACCTCATACAGTATGAATCTATACATACATAGTGAAAATATTTGTACAGATATAACAAGCTGAAAAAAAACATTGTCAATTGATAATTTATTCACAAGTTGCAGTTCAAAGAGATAACATTAAACACTGAGTAAATTCGCTGGAATAGAGATGACGAGATAATATGGCCTAGATAAAAATATATTTGTCCTTTATCTAAGAAATAGTTTTAACTAATTATTTCTTTCTGAACATAGTCCAAGTATACTATACTAGTGGTGGAAGGAGGGAGGGAGTAGTTCAGCCTGGGGTAGTGCAGGAGCACAGCTAACTCTTATTTTGGTAACCTATTAGTAGATGTTCGAAGTTGGAGAGGCCAGAGGTAGATCTAATTTTCAGCATGATAGAATTCCAGTTTTTAGTAACAGAGTATGAGTAGAGACGTTGGCCAGAGGATATGAGGGCATTTATATATGCTGAGCAGATGTTCATTAAATCGAAGTAGTCAGTTAGGGTGATAGAAATGGAGAATAAGAGTACAAGCAGGGCAGTCATCGGTTTTGGAAATAGTGTGTGTGGAGAATATCTGTAACTAATCTAAGTGGTGAGGCAATTTGAGCCAGTTCAAAGCTTTAAGGGCACTACAGTGGTGGCTGTGGTATTGTTTCTTGGTGGCAAATTCTGCAACCTTATTATAGCATACCTCCAGCTTATTTTTAGCTGTAGTCTTAAAGCAGGTTAGGATGGGTGCACAGTAGACGAGAGATGGGAGAAAGTAGGTAGTGGGCAATAGTGGATTTGGTGTTATCACTAGGGAAGTTTTTATGCCTGTAGAGCATTCCTAATTTTGGATGAGACTTTTTATGTTTTTTGAACATACAGGTCAAATTTAAGGTTACCATTAATAATCACTCCAAGAAATTTTATATGGGAGACTACTTCAGTTTCAGTTTTGTTTAGAGAAAAGATTAAAAAATTTTCTTTACCTGCGATGTGTGATTTGGGGAAGATGCAAAGAAAGCTGAGAGAAAAAAGAAACATTTAAAATCCAGAGAATTTATGAGCATGCCAGATACAGAGAGGGCTGGGAGAAAAGAGAAACACAAAATAGCTATGGGCCTGTCTTCAGAAGAAAATAAACGCTTAAGCTTTTCCAATTTAAGGATAAGACACACTAGAGAACTGTACCTACTCATCATACAGTTAAATGCCAGATCAGAAATTTATATGTATGACAATACAAGAAATCGTTCAATAAAGTAACATTTGCTTTTTCTTTCTAATTTGACTTATTCCATCCATCCAAAGTTAGGAAGGCAAATGGAGCATCTTGCTAAGGCAAACATGAAACCAGAATTAAATGGCCATTCAAGTCCTTTGAGAAAAAGAGCTACAGGCCTGTCTTTAGGCATTACTCATCCACATGGGTAATGCTTGATAGAGACATATATTTTTGCTTTATTTATATATTCATGCGTGCATGCAAGTATTTATTTATTTATTTAATTGCTTTTTATTGACTAGTTGGGTCAATCTAGGCATATTGCCTGCTTGCAAAGAAATACAGACTATGACAAATTTGTCAGCAGTCTGTGGTGTTGTATACTCTTTCTGTGATGGTCCCTGTAGGGTGAAGCTCCATAGGAGAACTGTGTTGAGCACAGTATAACTGCAAAAATGAAGAGAAGCTTGATGGCATTCAATTAGTGGCAAAGTAGAAAGATTTACCAGATGATTTGTATCAAGTCTGGATAAAAATAACAGAGATTATAGACTGTCATGCAGAGAAGGGTCAGAACAATTGTGATCTGACATCACTAATGGAACTGTAGCTAAAATAGTGTTGGAAGAAGATTAGATACTGTGATCCTCTGAGTGAAGAAAGAAAACGCAGTAAGTGCCAGTTTAAGAAAGTGATAGGATATCTGTGAAGAGTAAGGACTAACTGGAGATCACAGTGATGACCGGCATATAAAACTTCAGAAGTGAAACAGAATCATGGTTTGTAGGGAAAACAGCAGAAATTAGTGAACAGTACTAGTGAATTCTGATAGATTATAAGTGAAAATAAGGCCACATTCATCTTCATTTAGCCTATGGAAACTAAGAAGTTGAAAAACAGAACTTTTGTATAAGATATGCAACAGAAAGAAAGTAATAGAGCAGTTCAGATGAAGACTGGAACTGTACATGAATGTTGTGAGGATGCAGGATCTGAGAAAAAAATAAACAAACTGACACAAGACAGGTGTTATCTTTGAGACTAAAATCTTCTAACATATAAGAGTACAAATAAAAAAAGTGACTGCCCTGATTTATATCATGGAAGAAACACAATATGGTATATCCCTTGGCACTGCAATCAGGGCTTGTTTACAAGCATTAGGGAGGGATGACAGTGTGACGACCATGCCCTGGCCCAGCAATCAAGGAGTCTCAATCCTCACCACTAACACCAGGGAGGTCATCTCCTAGAGGAGGAAAGGATGACTAATATACACAGTAAAGTACATTTCCCTTAAGTGTACACAGAGATCACAGTCAGTCTGGGGCTGGCTGCCCCCTTGCTCACCAGGTCCCCAGTAAGACTACCCACTGGCACATCTATAGGGTCCAGATCTCAGCCTAATTGGGCAAGCTAGAACCTCCACTACCCTCTCGGTCCAACCAATGCTTCATGTCCCTGCCCAAGTAGCTGACACAACACACACACACACACACACACACACACACACACACACACACACACACACACACACACACACACACACACACACACTTTGAGATAAGTATTTATACACTTCACAGACACTCTTGGGAAAGGACCCAGACTATACGGTAATAATTACTGCCACCACCCAGTTAATAATATCAGCTACTAAAAGGCCCTTAAAAGGGTGTCCAATTATTACTGTGCAATATTAATATCCAGTGGTAATGTGACTATACAGTCTAAGGCTTATTGGAAGGGCTTAGACAGTACACTGTATAAATATATAATGTACTGTAAAGCATACTTCATCTCTACACACACCAGCCACAGGTAGAAGGTTTTAAAAGTATTTAATAATAAATAATTAAAACACAAGATAAATCTACTACACCAAAGGGATATGTAAGAGTTCATAGATCACACAGAAACTTAAAATAATACAGTAGGACAGGTATGGTTTCAAAGAAAAATACCTAATTAATCTTTAGTAGCTTTAACTATTCCTACAAGATATCACAGTGCTAAAAACTTGCATGTAAGCATAAGCAGAGTGCTGATAAGTTAGATGTCCAGATCAAAAATGCTTCAGGTCTGTTGTGAGAAATAGTATTTAAACATTACTAACAAACATGTCTCTAAGGCCCTCCCAAAAGTACATCATTTTTGACACTTAGGTTTTCCCAGCATTCATATTGCATCATCTTAACACCTGGTCTGAGTTCTCAGGCCACAAACTGCATTATTTAGCAATCTAACACCTGCACAGAAACTTACAACAATAGAAGACATTTCACATGTATATGTTGCGCCTTTTATGTAGTGGGATAATATGAGAGAGACTTCAGATATCTGGGATGGATCCCTCTTGGATAGTTCTGTTTAGTTCACAGTAGTATTTTTCTTGTCTGAGATTATACTAACAGAAATTAAAGCAATAAAGCACCTTCCACATCTAAATTTTAGTCATAAACTTTAGCCTTAAAACAATGGGCATGAAATCTTTATCCAGCTGCCCTCGGGCCGAATTCTAACATGAAAGGATACAACATGCTTCACTGGGCCAGTAGAGTGCAATGTTGTCACATATTTTGCAATTCCACATTTCACAGTGTTTTCTTACATTAAAAAAACACAAGCCTGTATTTTACATTTATTTATACAGTTGATAGAATTACATATTAAATTCTATTTGACTAGGCTGGCAGCCTTTGCCCATCTCTCCCCAGTCGTTACAGATAGCTTTTCTGGTTCCTACTCCATTATAGAGGACTTGAACACCAAGAGTTAAGACAGATCCTTAAAGGTTCTGGCCTTATGTGTTGAGAATGTTTGGATAAAAGTATTTTATTTGAAGCAGATAATGAAAATGAGAATTTGCAGGGAAATAAATAACCACATGAATTTCCTTCTTTGTCTCTTTCTTTATTGTAGAAGGCCTCATGTTGCTTTAAATGTGAATGTTGTAGTTTTAAAGATCGTATACTTCACATCACTAACAATAATAATTCATATACAAGGGAAACTACACACACCCACACTTCTACAGAAATCATTGGGTGTGTTCTTCTAAATGTAGCCTATTCAACAATGAAATATAATTTCCTTCTGAAGCTCTATTTAAACCACTGCAGACATTCTTTTAAGGTAGATCAACAATATACATTTCCTAGTTCGCATCATTTACATCAAAAGTGCTGCTTGAGGTTGTACAGTCTGAGTGTTCCCTGTTCCCACTGGGAAAGGTGGATTCATGGCCTGAAACATCAGCAATGCTTGCTCCCCCTGCAGCTGTATCAGTAGATGAGTTCACTGCACCTGATGTGGCTATGCTCACCACTGAGCATCTATATAGGGGTGCCTATATTACTCTGTGTTTATAGTTAACTCCAGACATGCAGGTGCCACTCCAGATCCATTAACAGAGGTTCCAAACTGCTATCCAGGCAAAATCTGCTGCAACTCTGATTAGCGAAGAACAGATAGATGTGTTTCAGAGCATCCGTGAAGATACCACCCTGCTCTGCTCCAGGAGGACATGGAATTCAGGGACTTAATAGTGCTCAATCTTATGAGGTCTACAGTAGCACACACCACTCCATCTCCACCTTCATATGGAGGATTGCTGGGGCCACCTTCATTACCCACACTGACAGTGTGGTCCAAGGTCAGGGCAAATTATACACCAGGGTGACTATGTAATGGGCTACCATACGATACCTATCACTTCCTTACCTTATTCTGGAAGTGAATAACATGCTTACTCCCTCAACCCATCATGGTTATCAATGACACCCAGCCTCCAGTGACAGGACATCTCATGAACAGACTCCAACTGGGTCACGGTCCTTCAGTCACACACCATTTCCTCCAGGAGGACCCAAAGGTCTAGGTCAGTAAGCTATAGAAGTGTCCCCAACTCATGGTTTCATACATTATATTCTTTCAAAGCTTGAAATGGGATCAAAGCCAAAAATATTCAGGGGAAATGACCCACAGCATGAGCACTTTATAAATATTATTACTAGCACTGATTAAGTCATTTGACAAAGTAATAATACATGAATTAAATGCATTTCCTAGAATAAAAGAAATATATAAAACTGTAATGCATATTATTTTGTGATTGTAATCCACCATCTGTTTCTAAAGTAACACTGAATGTAAGATGATCGAATCAAAATTATGAGTCAAAATCAAGGGCACCCATGAAAATCAGGGACAGCTGAGGAGAATGCATGGTCATGTGGTGGCATCCAACCACACTGCAAATTATCCTTGACACAGAGTACGTCACCCTAGAGACCCATGTCATCTCTTCCTCCTTTCACCTGCTCCCTCACACCAGTGTATAGATAACTATGTTCCACTGTGTTGTAAGTAAACTGTGCACCCTTTCTACTGTGTGGTGTCTGGGGAATGTCTGATACCATAATGTGATCCAGCCATACATTGACCACCATAGCCAAATATTAACACTGTGTGCAGTTTGTTTGCTTTGTGTTATACTGCATTGGCAGTATGTGTTTCTCAGAGCCTGGAGCTCTGGACTAGATGTCATTGCTTTGCCTGTGCTGCCATGTATTTGTGTTTGTCTGGCATGACAGTGTGGCTGTAGTTGTGACTTTTCCATATCGCTCTTATCTGATAATAGTGTGGATAGTTCTCCTCTACTGGCCATGTTTCTGCACAGTCTGACCATACTCTCATCCTAGAGCTACCCAGCCTGTTTCCACTGCAGCATATCATGTAGCATAGGAACATCCTTCTGGATTTGGAATGTTCATACTGGAGTGCCCTCCCAAACATTAAGGGCAGTGGAAATGGGTTTTCAGCAGGATGAACCCATCATGGCTCTATGAAATTTCTGTTTAGTGCATGTGTGGTGTTATACTGGAGCTCAGCCATGGTCAGTGGATTCTGCGCAGGTATGATAAGAGAGGGGGTCTAGTGGGTATCAAGCATCACATGCAACAGAGCATCATGATGTCTTATGCAGATTAATACATCTGGACAAACTGTAATATAGCTGTATACATTAACTAGAGTGCCTGTATTTATCAAGAATAAGTTGTCTCTGGAATGTCACTATTCAGGAAGGGGCAATATAGCACAGTTGTGTGCTGTATATATGAATCTTGTGAACTACTTGGATGCTGACTGGACTCTTGGTTGTAATCTCAAATGTGTCATACACTCTTTGGCAGTTGACAGAATGGTAGCCCTTTCTGTTCACTAACCTTTGTGACTCTAGGCCTTCAGTACCTCAGGGATGCACACATGGTGTTGGCCGTTTTCTGTGGTGTACTAGGAAATCATACATGCTCATCTACATGTATTAGCAATTTGCTAAATATTCTGAAGTGGTTGGCTTGTGATATACTAGATATGTCCCTTATTAGTCCCTGAAAGGCTCCTGTAGCTAGCATAAAACACACAATGCACACTTTGGGCTCTACAGGTATGATAAGGCCATGTATTCCTTAGATTCTGTGTTGGATGACACATGTCAACCAAGACTGGAATGATGCCCAATCTACTTTGAAGCAATTGATAATCTGCTGAGTCATGACTTGCATTCACATACATGTACAGTTTAATCTCCATTGAAGGCTGGTAATATTCAGTAACACTATAGCCTTCTTTCCTTACTCAAGGTAGAAAATGCCACCACCCCAGATTACAAGGCTGGGGTCCTCCTAGCAACAGTTTCATTCTTGATAATAAGCCAGATAATTTATAAATACAAATGATAATGTGTAACAGGATAGTCTGGTCAATGAGGGGAAGATTCCAGGAGTTTTTCACCCTTTAATAATAAATCCATCAATCTATCTACACACAACCCCTTTTTCCCATTATTTTGCACATGGTCGGGGTGTCACTTCAACAGTGAAATACATAAACAGATGACTAAGCAAAAGCTTCTTAAAAGTGAACAGATAAAAATAATTAAGCAACATAGTTAACAGATTTCTGTAAACAAATATAATAAATTGCTCATGGCATTATGAGTAAACATGTTGCAATATAGAAAAAATGCCTGCAGCTATACTTTCTTACTAGATAATTTTGAACTATAAGAATGAATGCATTTTAAGCTGAACTATGAATGTCCATGCAAAAACACTAGTGCAGAGAACAAAACTCGCAAGCCTCAGGGTAGATTTATTTTCTCGTCTTCAGTTCTGTTTTCATTCCCCTTTAGGGCTTATAACTCTTATTAATATATCACCTACTCAGCATGGTTTCAGACCTGCCCAGAGTACCACTACAGCTCTCCTCTGCTTCACAGACACAGTAAACCGTCTCAAAAATGAAGGCCTGCAAGTGTCAACTCTTTTTTTGGATATGTCCAAAGCATTTGACACAGTCTCACACCAAATCCTGCTAAACAAACTAAACCAATATCATCTATCTAATTCCACTCTTACCTGGTTCCAAAGCTATTTAACTGACAGGTACCAAGCTGTGAAATGGGAAAATTCTCTCTCTCCTCAGCTGCCCATAACTATAGGAGTCCCACAGGGTTCTATCTTAGGACCACTACTATTCACAGTCTTCACAAATGACCTCCACACCTCCACACAGCATGCATCTATAATTCAGTATGCAGATGACACTACCTTAATCTGTGCTGCACAAAACATTCCCACCCTCCTGCAAACAACTCAACTAGCATTCTCTGACGTTGAAAACTACCTTACCAAAGCCCAACTTATCCTCAATCCAAAGAAAACTCAGCTTATGATTATAACCAGTTCTAACAAAAACACTAACAGTCAATTCACTATCTACTCCACAAATGCTACTCCAATTGCTCCAGTGCCACAGGCTAAGTTATTGGGAATAACCATAGACTCCCACCTAAAATTTGATAGTCATCTGAACTTAACTATTAAAAAAGTACATGCCAAACTGGGGTCACTCTACTGTATCAAACCATTTCTTACCAACAACACAAGATCAGCCATTGCTCGCTCCCAACTTCTATCCACCCTACTCTATGCATCTCCCATTCTGACTAATCTCAACAAAACTGAACTAAGCAAAATGGAAGCTTGCTATATCAGAATTGCCCGTTTTGCTGCAAATTGCTCATATAGAACTCATCATTGTACTGCTTTGAGACAGCTCCACTGGCTTGAACTGCCCAACCTCCTAACCTACAATCAGCTCTGCCTCTGTCATCCAATCTATTACCTCCCCAATAAGTGTCCTGCCCTCAAAAACCTAGTACAACATCACTCAGCCAAAAGGCCTCTTAGATCATCAAGCAAACTACTACTAGAAGTCACCAACAGCTACAATAGCGTTGGAGATGCACTATATAGTAGTTCAGTGGCTAAAAAATGGAACTCTGTCCCTACTAGCATTCAAAACACATCATCCAAAGCCTCCTTTAAAGACCTCATCAGGCAACATCTCAAGCAAAGTTGGCAGTGCCATGATTGCTCCCCAGGCTAGTGAAAGCGGATAACATATGCATACTAAATCTAGAGCAATTTATAATAGTTTTTCAATCTTACTCACAAATACTGGCTAATCTACAATGTATGTACTGTACCTGTGTAGTATGTATGTATTCTACCTACATTCCAAAGTTCAGCTGTACACCACAAATCTATTACTTACCTTTATTTTTAAAATTAATATCTTTTTTGATTGTTCTCTCCACTGTAACTGTTTGTACCGCATGCCACTGTAAAAACATCTCTTGTAATTTGTGTGTATACTGATTATGTCTAAATAACTAAATGTGTCTGTAATTTTTCTTTGTGGAGCTTTTCTCCCCGGGCCTCTGCTGAAAAAGGGCCTTTTCGGCTCAGTCAGACACCCCCGGTTAACAAATGTAAAATAAAATAAATAAAATAAAATAAATAAATAATATAGACCTAAAATATGCATTTAAGGAGAATTTGGTTTTCTACTTTGACCAATCTCCTTAAAAAATGCGTTGGAGAAACAACCATATGAAATTTTATGAGTGTATATGATCCCCAATGTCTACTGAAGTCCACAAGAAGAAGATCACAGTAGATAATTCTAAAAAGGTGTACAAGGACTGTCTCAGAAAGGTATCTAACAGGCATCTAAGTGGTTGGTTAAAAATGGATGGAGGGGTTCAATAAACCCTACATGGTGATTTTTTACTGTGTGGAATTCAGATTCAGTATACGCCGTGTACAGACACACACACGGGCAAACAACATTGCCATGCTAATTACAGCATAGGCAGCTGAATTGCATGCAAATCAACCAATCCAACACAATGGAACTATTCAACAAGCTATAAAGCATCCGTGTAGACTCTGTGTTGGATTTTCCTGCAAATTCCAAAACTTTTGGAATACAGCCTTGGCAAGGGATGTTAGAGACTGCTACCACTTTAATTAATTTGTATGTGCTACAGGCTGAAGCCAATGCTACTGCTACTGCTAATAGGCCTAGGCTCAGAAGGAAAAGAATTTTCAGGCCCCATTTAATTTTTCACAACCTACATGATGTGGAAATTGTAGAGCACTACTAAATACTACAGGAACTCTGCAACCTCTGCCATCCTCAACTCAGAGCCAGAAATCACACAACCTTTACCTCCCCATGTATTGGCTATGTACTGCTTGCATCAGATAGAGTCAGTGCTAATCTAAAACTGTGGCAAATGCTGCATTTACAAGATAAGTCCTGAACCTAGAATGTATTGTTTAATAATATGAATGTGTGGCATATCCTTGTATTTCATTACTTGGTGTGAAAAGGAAGTAAACGGTGAGGGATTTGTACTGACATTAGCTTAATATATGACAGTAGAGACTTATTTGACTTATTTGTATCCATTACTAAGTATAGGCCTCAGACATCTAAGAGTCACACAATAATACCTCTCAAAAGTACTGATAACCACTGCATGCCCTCAGTTTAGCACCATATGTTTCTACAGGTAAATCATTAAAGAAAGAAGTTAGAAAGTAATGATATGTGTTGCAGTTTCTGACTTCACAACCCTCAAGATTATTCACTACAAAGTTGGGAAATGTTGATGCTATCAACTCTCTAACATTTCAAGGCCAATATAAGTCAAAGATACAATTAGCAGTTCAACAACACAAATGCAGATATACTAAGCACTAAGTTAGCTATGCACCCTGAGCATCAGACACCAAAAGATAGAAAACAGGGATATAGCACAGTTATCATCAGTTGTGCAGGGTGTTGTATGGGGGGCAGGAAGCCTAGGCTGACACAAAAGGTTGGTAAGTGTGTGCAAGTAAGAAAGAGAAACATGCAGACATTTCGATAAACCAACAAGTGGCTAGTGAGACAAAATGAATAACTGTTGTGTGCATGTCTGTAGGGGTCCACCAGGTGAAATTGGTGTTTGAGTGTCTGCATGAACACAGCCAAGCTCTATGCTGGCTCTATGTCTTGGTATGTTGGACAGGTGTGAGCTGTGCATGGTAGAGGTGGCAGTTCATTGTTGTTATCCCCGACCACAAGAACTGGCTCTGCCAGGAGTTGCACTGGCAAATCCATGCCCATGGTCAGATGCACTGCTGCTACCTGGATGTGACTGATGTCTGCTGGACAAGCTCCCTTCACATGCATGCCCAGGACCATGACCATGGCCTGCCACATCTGGGTGTAGGCAGCAGACTCACTGATAAGGCAGTGGAAGTATTGGCACTATGGAAGCATGATCAGGCATGGCCACGTTGGCTGACAACAGATGATGTGGCTGACCTATGCATACAAGGATGCTGTCCCCCTCCCAGCCATACCTCTCAACCTGGAATCATCAAAAATCTGGACAAGGCCCATGAAAAATAGGTACAAATTTGTACGCTGATTAACATAAAATTTGCATACATAATTACATAACCCCTCCCACTCCAAAGGAATTGTAGGATAACAACTTTCAAACGCAAACTAAAGAACAGACAACCAAAATATGGTATCAGAGTCCCCCTGCAGCAAATTCCAAAGTCCCATTACCTGGCTATTTTACCTCATTTACCATAAACACTAATGTGTGCATACTGCTTTACTTCTACAATGATTATTTGGATTTTATTTTTACATTTTATAGCACAATGCACAAACACGAATAGGTATCTGCTAAACAAAGCAATATTGTCTCACAATGAAAATAGACTTGGCATTAAAAGTTCTGTGCCCTTGAAACTCACATTTATTGAAACAGCATTGAAACCCACACCAAATCCAAAGAAAATGCATCTGGCCAGTGGTGATAAAGATTACCTTTAGGCCATTTTCAAATCAAAGGCCCCTTGCACACAAAACAAGAAACATACATGCGTTCTTTGATGCACCTTCCTGACTTTATTAAATTATATTCCTTGTATAATACAGCACACTTGTTAGACTTAAGTTATAACAGATTTTAAATGTATAGTTTGAACATTTTTCCAGTAGGCAATGAAACAAAATGCATGAACCAATAATGACAAAACTGCCCAATTCAGAACATTTCCATCATAAAAATCTACTTCCACACATGCAATTGCATTTTAAATGTATTGTTTGAACATTTTTCCAGTAGGCAACGAAACAAAATGTATGAACCAATAATGACAAAACTGCCGAATTCAGAACATTTCCATCATAAAAGTCCACTCACACACACACACACACACACACACACACACACACACACACACACACACACACACACACACACACACACACACCTCAATTACTGTACAGAGCAATAACAGTGATATCCTACAGGCCTATGCAAGCTTGTGAAGCTTACCGAAGGGCTGTGTTCTACACAAATGAGTCATGATATTATGCCAATAATACCTGCTTCAAGTATTACTAGTAGCTCATAGGAATAGAATCAAATAGAAAGTTTATGTAGCATTAAGAATTTAGAGCAACATAATGGGTTGATAACGTTGTAAAGTAAGTAATGCACAGTTCACATTTGTTCCTGAGTCACGATATTTTAATAAAGTATTTAAGACAGAGTATTTACCCATTTCTTACAAATGAAGTAGTCTCAATAGTGTCAAATGCCAACTAACTGTCAGTTCTAGATGAAAATCAGGGATTAGACCAAAGACAAGCATAACAGAAAGTTAAGACTGAAACACTATTTTAATATTCAGTGGCTATAACTTCAAAATTAACTAAATGCAAATATAAAGTTAACAATCAGGTAGAATGAAGTCTAATACAGAAAAAAAGTCATATCAGTCAGATAAATGCCAAAGACAAGCACTACAAAAAGTTCCTAGAAATGATGTAGTATCTTACAAAGTTTGTACCCAGTATGCCAGAGATAACTGTATCACTAAGAAACATGTTACATTAAGCTGTAGCCTGGAAATGGAGCTATACGCAGAAAAAGAGTTCTGAAATACTGAAGAAGCACCAATGTTGAACTTCAAGACACTTTTGTATCTTTCTAGGTAGCATCTAACTAGAGACAGGGGTAACTTACATTTAGAATTACCCTGTGCTAATTTTATTGCAATTTATTTTGTTTTCCACATACCTAGGCATGACACTGTAAGGTCAGTGCATCATTGCTGCATTAATCAATTGAAAAAAAGAGATAACTGGACTATATTTCCTCAGTTTTTATGCAGACTGACAATACAATCTAAAAGTGAAACACACAAGCTTTACTTCTTGGAGAATCATTCACCAAACCATGAGTTATTCGGGTACCCGCATGGCACAGAAAACAAAACAGCTAATGCATTGCATAATAGCATTAATCTTACTAGGTATTGGATAGCATGTATTAAGTGACAGTCCTGTGAGTGACTCTAGCATTATTGGAAAGAGATGTCAGCTCTGACAGGCTGTGTCACCTAACTAGTGTCTGGGTGCGCTAAGGTATCCACACCTTCCTGACTGTTTTCTTGCTCACCATAGCCTGTCAACCACAATCCGCCTACACCAGCAGTGTAAATGTGTATGTGGTGAGTTACTTTAACAAGTAAGAAAACAATTTGTGTATTTGGCTCGGCTGCTTCTCACCAGTCTACATTGCTTGCATCATGAATAGAGCTGTTGGGAACACATTTCAATGGTAAAGAAACACACACACACACACACACACACACACACACACACACACACACACACACACACACACACACACACACACACACACACACACAATCAGCAAAAAGGTACCTGTCAGCAATCCGCAGAACTCCAATCACTCTGCATTTATGGATTAACTCCATGGCTAAAGTAAACAGAAGTCTCCAAGTATTCATACGGAAGTAAATCTGCCCGCAAATGGCATTAAAATGAAAGCAAAATGGCATGGCTTAAAAGTAAAATCTGCCCAGACTCGGCAAAATGGCAACTCCATAACTGACAGTCCCAGACAGTGTTCAAACAGACGCGTGCGTCCGACAGGCTAACGGAGCTGACGTAATCGCGCATGTGATGACATCAGCTCCGAAAGTGCAAAATCTAAAAATAGATTAAAAAATCGGAAATGAAGGGGTGCCACTCAGGAATCGTGGCACCCCTTCATTGGAATCCCAAAACTCGATAAAAAACAAGTAATTTGGATGGTTGGGAGGTCTGCTCCCAGCAGATGTTCCATCACAGACAATGCTCGTTCCATGACAGACACCCATCTGTTCATCACAGATTCCCCTCATTCCAATGTGGCATTTGTTAGATCCATTGAACTGGCAACATGATGGAGGCAATCACCCATGTCAGTCTGTGCCATATCTACAACCCTGAGCATTTGTCTGGAGCACTTATGGGAACATGCCTGTGCCTCCATGATGGTCCTAAACATACATTGAGTGGCACAGGAAGAGAGACCTGCACCAGGTGGCAGAGGGATAGCAGGCCCTCTCCGTCCATCCCTATCAACCCTCCTGTATGGCACCTCACCCACACTTACAGCCAGAGTCCACAGGCAATGAAGCCACAGTAACCACACTTCCCTGGCCTCACCCTCCACCTTTTCAATATCTGAGGTCTCACTGGAATTGTTTGCCGTAGGCCTACTGGCTGTGTCTGATGGAATTGCAGGGATAGCTGTATGTCAACCTCAGTGTCAGATTCAACCTCTGCACCACCCCGACTGTGCCTCAGTTTGACCATGCTCATCATCAGAGTCTACTGATACACTGACAGCAGGTGGCAGAGCACCCACACTCTCACTGTCATGATCACATGTGATAAAAAACAACAAACAGAGGAAAAAAATACCTACATTAGTGTAGTCCTATACATGCTAACAAAGTAACAGTACTGCCACTATTACAGACTGTACAGCAATACACACAATAGACTTGACATCAACAGCACATACTAAAATATTTCTCTAAATTGTTTAGCAGTACTGACATAAAAAATGTTTGGCTTACCATCTGCAGATGAGATACTCCTCTACAATCCAGATGGTCCTGGAAGAAGTTAAGAAATAGGTAAGGGTAACATCATCCCAGTTAACAGTAACATGGAGTAATAATCTTACCCCTTTATATGTCTATTAATTATACTTTCAACTAGAACATGGCTGACAACTCTAACCTAAACTAATAACTATAGCAATCTTCAACCCCCCTCCCCAAAAAAAAAAATACATGTGACACAGGAGTAACTTATTGAATTCAGTTATTTTACTATACAACAGTATTCAACAGTTGAGATACCAAGCCTACTTGGAAGGTCCTCCTGGAATGTGCTTGCTGTCTATGAAGCTGTTGCTCTGACATCCAGCACATGCTGTACTACACTTTCCTGGGAGCTGTCTGGATCCATGATATTGTCCAGGAATTCTTCACTGAGTGTTAGTGGTGGTTCCCTAGCTGGCCCTACCCTGGTAACCATCTGGTCATGGCCCACTGCAGCTGCTCACCTTTGTGCAGATGTGATCATGTTAGTGGCCCTATGGTGCAACTACTTGTATGTCCTGCTGTGGCCACCCACAACATTCACATCATGAACTATCTGGTACCATATTTGCATACTATGTGCCATATCTCCCCTTCCCCTTTCCAGGAGAAAAGCACCATGTTGCCTAAAGGCATCAACAATTACCTAGTTCTCAGCATTGATGAAGGGGGGTTTCTGAGGATTGACACAACTAGGTGGCATACTCCTAGATGTCCTAAATGACAACAGAAGAATAATACACATAAGTATCATGCAACTACAAAGTAACTGTTACCCGATAAAAAAGAAAAGATAGCCAGTCAATACTACCCGCTGGAGAAACATAAAACAGTCTAGAGATGTGAACTATGAATTGGCAGGATGGAAAACAAGGAGAGGAACAGCAGCAATATATCCTTGTTTGTGCCATAACATTAACTCACTTTTGCCCCCCCCAAAAGAACAGTCTGACCTTGTTTGTGTCATAATAGTAACTCACCTTTGTACCCCAAAAAGAACAGTCTTGTTTGTGCCATAATAGTAACTCACCTTTACCCCCCCCCCAACAGAACAGGAAAGTGGCACATTTTGCTAACAAACCATCCTCGAAATGGTAAAAGTGCTATCAAAGGAACTGTCCCTGAAGCATTTGTACATATTTATTACACAGCATTCTGTTTTCATGTATTGGCAATCATGCAAACTGCTGAAATGGCTTGACAAACATGCCCATGCCATCAGTACACTTCTAAGTAATGCATACAGATAAAAGTGGCTTTGTTTCCGATTTTTCTTAAATACATTCCAGGATATGCAGTATGTAGCGGACAAAGTGCAAACATACCTTCTGAAGTCCATTACTCTTTTATAGAGATGTATCCTGGGGAAATAGCATATGTGCAGTTTTTCAAAAAATAAACCAGTCTCCTCACTATTAGTTTACCTAGCTACATGGTTGACTTTTTATATGGTATAGATTCAGGGCTGTTAGTATGGTGAAGATGAAAATGAGGTGTGAACTCATTAGAACTGCTGAATCCCAAATACTTGGATCCAGGTAAGAGATGCACTGCCTCAGTGTTTATTAATGGATTGCAACTGTGAATGATTACTGGTTGCGAGAAGGAAAACACAACAGAACTACAGGCTGCTTTACTTCCACTGGGTGTGTCAAGTTAGATCTACAAAGCATTAAATGTAAGGTTGGAAATGTAAGTAAGCAGCACACAATTCACAGGTTGTGTTCTGTACCATCCAACCTGGCCTTCATTTGTTGGAAACTGCATATGATATTATTTCCACTTAATATCCTCACACATTATAAGGGCAATGATATAGAATGGCTTGACAGTGCATGTCTCAGAGTACTGGTCAGATAACTGAAGAATGACCAGCAAACACAGAAATGTAAGACAGATGTATATTTGCAAGCAATAATCATAACAGGTTGCGTGATCACTAGGTGTACTACATCCAAAAGTAATAAATGTACAAATAACAATTGTATGGTTTGATATCACTGTAGATGCTGTTGCAGTTGGTTATGTGACAAATGAGTTCAGTTCTTTGCTGCAAAGCTGTTTGTGTGGCAAAGAGGGATAAGACACCCATCCTATGTTCTGAAGGTACATTGGAGTTAGCGTTCAAATCCAGATCTATGTAGACATATTGGATGTGAGCCATCATTTGTGCATGTGTATGTGGCTGTGGTGGTGCAGTGGTTAGTATTGTGTCCTCACAGAAAGAGTTTCTCCTGTTTTATTCTCAGATGGGTAACCTTCTGTGCAGAGTCTGCATGTCCTCCCTGCTGTCACATGGGTTTCCTCTGGGTGCTCTGGTTTCTTTCCACATTCTAAAGACATGCAGTAGGTGGATTGGCCATAGGTGAGAGGGTATGCGTGAGTGAGTGGTGGGAATGAACTGCCACATCAGGGCTAGCCACCCAGTGGTGTAAACCTTGGCTTCAGATGATTGTCACTGTGGAAGTGACACCCTGATCCCAAGTGCAAAGTGGGAAAAAGGGGTTGAGGATGGATTGATGGATGGATGTCATGCATTGATTTCACTCATTTCAACTATTTGCACCTTTTTTCTTTTTCTCCTTTTCTGTCTTTGTGTAATTTTTGGGGGGCAGCCAGTATTTGCATGGTGTGGCATATAGTGCAATCATGTGAATGGAGGAAATGAATGCCTGTTTTGGCTCTGCTTATCTTGTTTGCACTAAGTGTGGCAGTGCACAAACTGGAAAACTGGACAATGGACCCCCTGGAAGTACACAGGACCCAGACAGCTAAAAATAGAGACCAGATAGATTCAGTTAATGCTATTGGGCTTTGCACAAACTCGCAAAGTGGCATTGTGTGGCTGGTAGCAGAGATACCTTAAGAATAATTAATAAAATAGGGGATGTCATGTAACTATTGCTGTGGCAGCAGGTGTAAGTGTAGGGCTGGAGTACAGATGGTTCTGGGTTCCAGTACAGGGTGTGCAACCTTTTTTTTCACTGTTATGACACTGCAGTTTATAGCAATGAACTGAAAGATAGACAAGTGCTATTCCAACCTTCTTGTGGCAACAGGTGCAAGTGTTGGACTCCATACACATAGTTCTGACTTTGAATACAAGATATTCCATACACTTTTACTGTTGTTCCACTTCTCATTGTAGTCACTCTCATTTATAACACTTGACACTCTTGGTGAATGCCTACATTGGCTAGACAAGCTGTTCTCCCTCAATTTGTGAAGTACAAGGAGGAGGAGAAGGAGACATCATGCACTCCAGCCAGCAGCAGATTGATGTGACAGTCATGACAGCCCAGTGGTGAGGATGTGATTCTCACTGTCACCCAGCTTGACGACAGTGTGTTCGGGATGTCCTCACCTTCACCTGAATCATGGTGTCTGTCAACTTTTTTTTGTGTCCATCACTGTCCCTGTCTTTTGTTGTGTTTGTCTTGACTGTTTGCAATTGCTTCCTCACCTACCAACTTACCTGACCCAGGCATAACTACGTCCCTTCCCGAACATTCCTCTCTCTCAAAAAAATGGGCACCTGTTCCACCCAGAAAAAACAAATTGCCCCACCCATAGCTATCCATTTCACATGCATGTCTTCTTGACACACCTGATTTGGTCCAGTTGTGTTGTGGTCACCCTTCTCCCTGGAGGTGACAGTCCAAACTGAGGTAATATTTTCCACATATGTTCACTTTACACTGTTAAAGAAATGGATAGCTATAGTTCTGTCCTACCTCTGTCCTGAACATTCCTTCCATGTTTCCCTTTGTTCTTTCCCCTGCTTGCTCCCCATTTCACCACTGTCCTATCTACCTCATCTCACAGCTTTAATGCATATTTGTGCAACAGTGCAGCAATGGTGGAAGATGGCAATGTATTTAAATGTATTTAAAAGTATTATATACACCTGTAAAAATATAATATACACCTGTATTAAAACCCAGTACTGTCTGGCCCCAACAATGAATGTATCAATGCATTAACACATACTGCCACAGAGTCAGTTAAGCAGCAGGTATATTTCATAGACTCAGTACTAACTGTCAGACTTTAGCAATGTGGCTCACATTTGTGCACTGCTTAGCAGCATGCAAAGATGTGTATCTCACATGTGTATGCACTTTGCTAACCCTCACGCAAATCCACTGGTCACCATGCTATGGAAATATATATATTATGCTGAATTACTGCTGTTTACTGTCTATTCCTTGTGTATGATATGAAATTGCATGTGGAAAAATTACAAACTGAGGGCCATATTTTACAATATGTCACATATTTACAATACATACATGTGTTGCCCCCCCAAGCACTACAACCTTGGTGTCTCAGTACTTTTTCCACACATATATCAACTATAGTACAAAATGTAATATGAAATGTTGTTTGCTGTGCAATGCATATCAATCTGGTAACATGCAGAACTACACCTACTGACCCACACCTTAAAAAACCTTATCTGCAAGGTTAAGGAAGGAATCAACATGGACCATATCCACAGGGACATAGGAGACCTTTACCATACTTGACCCAACCAATTTTGTTTTTGTTAGGGGTAGATCTTGCTTATTGTATATTGACCCCAAAGACCTGGATGAGGGCTAAAAGGACATACTGCCTATGTTGAGATTTCCAAGGCCTTTGACACTATCCTCCATTCATGTCTCATAGTTAAGATCTCCCATGTGGGTATTAACACATACAGTAATAGAAGGACAGGCAACTGGTTCACTGACAAAACATACTCTCAAAGTTGGGGACTACACCTCCGCCACTAGCCACTTACCATTAGCATACCACAAGGATCTGTGCTGGCCCTCAACTGTTTGCAAACTCCATCCCTGAAGTGCAGAGAGTGGTAGATGGCCTGTGGTTTAACAAGTTTACAGATAACCGGTAACTGGATGCAGTAATATAGAGTCCCTCGTGATAGTAACATATTACAGAAGGGGCTGCCACACACAAATGATTGGTGCCAAACTCACAGACTGAACCTTAATGCATACAATGCCTCATTGTCCCCTTTAACAATGAAGGGTCCCTTCTAATTATGATATACATAGCATGCTTATATGCTCAAACACAGTGTTGTCAGACTTGGGAACACATGTTGATAGTAATATACACTTTCATCACTATGTTGCCATAGTGGTGACACATACATTCTGCATTGTGCACATCAAGCAGGTCATCACATCCAAGACCAGGGTAGTCATACCTCTGCTGTACTCTACCCTTATCAGATCACTAATTGAGTACAATGCTCCCTTTTGTCAGTATCTCAATAGACACCTGCAACAATTGGAGAAGACAAAGTTGTGCATGGGAGACTCCAGGGCCTCCAAACATGACACACATGGAAAAAGTGAAACACCTGCCACTGTATTCAGTATCATGCAGGCTGTTGAACGGTGACCTATGCTTGCTCTACAGAATAGTCTCAGACTCTGCCCTACTGCAAATCCTGGACATCTGCAAATCAAATGGGACAAAAATAACTTGGTGCAGGATACCCAACCTAGCCTGTGACATAAACAAAACATGCTGTGTAGATATATTCCTCAACGACTCACACTCCTCTGTAATAGGCTCCCACTGTGCATGAAGCAGTGCTCCAAAATGACCCTGTTCAAGCTCAACCTTGATTACTGGTTGGGTCAGTGTAAAGTCAACACTGGGGTGGCACCTATGTCCTTCATGGACAGGGCCAGTTGTGCTACTCACAAAAATCCCTCTTCTAACAATGACCATCCAGCTTTGATCAATAAAGGTACTTGTGTTTTTACACAGCTAGGATTCTAAACACCATAGGGCCACTAGGCTAGTACAATAAAGGTACTTTTGTTTTTACACAGCTAAGCTTTTAAACACTATAGGGCCATTAGGCTAGCAGCCTACTATGAACCTGTAAAGCTATGTGCTTATGCAGGCCTCCCAACTTGTCTCTCACATGGCCTGCTGATATTCTACTATAAGTTCATCTGCCCTCTTATAAAAGTCAGACTTGTACCACGGTACATGCATAAAGTACTGTATTCTGTAGTCTGTGTACTTAGGTGGGTTCTGTTCTCACTACAGTCAACTGGGCATGTGTGTGTATATGTGCGTGTGTGTGTGTGTGTGTGTGTGTGTGTGTGTGTGTGTGTGTGTGTGTGTGTGTGTGTGTGTGTGTGTGTGTGTGTGTGTGTGTGTGTGTGTGCCTGCAGGCAGATGTGTGTATCCCACAGTTACTGCTCCAATACCAAGGGTTGATAGTGTTTTGATTCTTGCAGATGCCTACACATCCATTTCATGCAGCTCACTGAACATCTTGTCCCCACATGGCCTGCTGATTTTGTCTACTATAAGCTCACCTACACTCTTACAAATGTCAGATTTGTGCCGTGACCCTTGCATAAAGTACTGTGTTCTGTAGTCTGTGTACTTAGGTAGGGGTTCTGTTTTCATTGCAGTCAACTGGGTGTGTGTGTGTGTCTGCAGGCAGAAGTGTGTACCCCACAGTTACTGCTCCAATACCAAGGGTTGACAGTATTTTGATTTTTGCAGATGCCTACACATCAATTTCATGCAGACCACTGAACATCTTGCCCCCACATGGCCTACTGATTTTGTCTACTATAAATTTCATGTGCCATGACACTTGCGTAAAGTACTATGTTCTGTAGTCTGTGTACTTAGGTAGGGATTCTGTTCTCATTGCAGTCAACTGGGCATGTGTGCTTGTGTGTGTGCCTCTAGACAGAAGAGTGGAAGTCTATATCTCACAATTACTGCTCCAATGGCATGGATTGATATTATTTTGATACTTGCAGATGCCTACACATCCATTTCATGCAGCCCACAGAACATCTTGTCCCCATATGGCCTGCTGATTTTGTCTACTATAAGTTCACCTGCACTCTTACAAAAGTCAGATTTGTGCCATGACACTTGCGTAAAGTACTGTGTTCTGTAGTCTGTGTACTTAGGTAGGGATTCTGTTCTCATTGTAGTCAACCGGGCATGTGTGTGTGTGTGTGTGTTTGTGTCTGCAGGCAGAAGTGTGTATCTCACAGTTACTGCTCCAATACCAAGGGTTGACAGTATTTTGATTCTTGCAGATGCCAACACATCCATTTCATGTAGCCCACTGAACATCTTGCCCCCACATGGCCTGCAGATTTTGTCTACTATAAATTCACTTGCACTCTTACAAGAGTCAGATTTATGCCATGACACTTGCGTAAAGTACTATGTTCTGTAGGTTGTGTACTAAGGTAGGGGTTCTGTTCTCACTGCAGTCAACTGTGTTTGTGTGTGTGTGTCTGTAGACAGAAGAGCAGAAGTCTGTATCCCACAGTTACTGCTCCAATGGCATCGATTGACACTATTTTGATGCTTGCAGATGCCTACACATCCATTTCATGTAGCCCATCCAGTATCTTGTCCCCTGCTGATGTCTACTATAAGTTCACCTGCAGTTGTAAAAGTCAGACTTGTGCAGTGGTGCTTGTGTAAAGTGCTGTGCTTTGTAGTTTGTGTAGTTAGGTAGGGGTTCTGTTCTACTGCAGTCAACTGTGTGGTGTGTGTGCACGTGTGTGTGTGTGTGTGTGTGTGTGTGTGTGTGTGTGTGTGTGTGTGTGTGTGTGTGTGTGTGTGTGTGTGTGTCTCTAGACAGAAGAGCGGACGTCTGTATCCCACAGTTACTGCTTCAATGGCATGGATTGATATTATTTTGATACTTGCAGATGCCTACACATCCATTTCATGCAGGCCACCCACCATCTTGTTCCACCACATAGCCTGCTGATGTCATCTACTATAAGTTCATCTGAAGTTGTAAAAGTCAGACTTGTGCTGTGGCGCTTGTGTAAAGTTATCTGCTGTGTAGCCCGTACACTTAGATAGGTAGTGGTTCTACTCTCACTGCAGTCAACTGTGTGTGGTTGTGTGTGTGTGTGTGAGCTGTTGCTTGACATGGCAAAGAGCATTATAAACCACATTATGGGACTCTGTTGTATTCTCCTCAACATACACTGCTGATGTCATCAGCTATAAGGTGTTGTCTGAGACAGTCCAAGTCAGACTTAAGCTGCGGCACTTGCATAAGGTACTGGGTTCTGTAGTCTGTGCATTTGGATAGGTATTCTATGCTCACTGCAGTCAACTCTGTGTGTGTGTGTGTGTGTGTGTGTGTGTGTGTGTGTGTGTGTGTGTGTGTGTGTGTGAGATGTTGCTTGACATTACAGACAACATTTTATACCACCATGTGACACTGTTATATTTTCCTCAACAGACACTGCTGATGTCATCAGCTATATCATATTTTTGGATATGCAACATTCCCACCAGAGCAGGGTCAGAGACTGTCCTGGAGGCCAGGCAGATGTCAACTCATCCTATACAATAAAGAACACAGTGACATGACTTTTAATTTATCCGCATACATCAAGGCATGCTTGGTAAGTACTGTGTTATCTTGCTGAGAAAGCCCTGTGGTCTCTCCAGCTGCTGCATGTGTCTGGTGAAGTACATGCAAAAGAGAACATTATACTATGTTAATGATGTGATGATGCTTGTTTACAGTCCTGTCATATGATACTAAGATCTCACTATGATGGCGTGACTTATGATGTGCACAACATAGGCTTTCAATACCAGTGTGGACACTTGATGGTCAAAGTTCAGATTGCTATCAACATGTTTTCCCAGTGCTTGCATCATTGGATTTCTCTATAGCAGTATTGTTGTCAATACTGTGATTAACATGGAATTCCACTTTTCAGACAGACAACATTACACACATTTCTGCATTTATTTGTAGATCATGTGGTTTTGTCACCATGCAGGTGTGTGTATTAGCACCTCCTGTACTATGTTATCACCATTGGTGGACTCAGTGATTGCACACAATATGCACAAATTAGTAAACCTGATAAACCAAAGGCCATATATGTTAGCCAGAACTGTTGAGAAATAGAGTTCAAACAGTGAAGGGCCACTCATAGATCCCTGGGGTTTGCCAGTGGTGACAGCTCTACTGGTAGAGGTTGATTCATCAACTTTCATAGTATGTGTTCTGTTATTGAGCCAGCTGGTTACCCATCAACTGATGTAAGGGTTAATCTCCACCTGGGAGGATTTCTCAATGATACCTGCATGGGGAATTGTGATCAAAATAAACAGTATGCACTGTCTAACCTTCATCCAGGCCTATCACATGCAATCAATGGGCTATCATTTATGGCATGACTCAATACATACAGCTTTCTGATATGGTTGAATACATACTTCAACACACCCTCCACATGGGCTATGTTCCCATACAAGGGTGTACATCAGCATGCATCCATCTGAGTTTGGGGGAACAGCACCTGATGCATGCATGTATAGAGACATCCTGACTCTCCTCGACTGTGAGGTAGATCAACATGCCATCATGGACATCTTCTACATGTTCACTAGTAATATTCTGGCTATGTGCAATAGACCTGTGTGAGTTGTTAATGCTACATCAAGTACATTACATCTGATGTCCTCAAAGAGGTCATCAAGGGTATGCATGATGACAACATTATCATCTCATCGAGGCATTTGACACAAATCCACACTGAGATTTTCAATCAGCATTGTCATATGTGGCCATAAACCATGATATCACCTAATGGGTAGACCAGTATATGAAATACATGGTATCTCATTGTGATGAAATGTATAACATGACCTATATCTCAGGTCCAGTGAACAGGGCTGTCTGCTAGGCCCTTTCCTGTCCATTATTTAAGTGATGGACAGCACAGATTATATACACATGCTGTATCCAAACAGCTGCCTGAAGGACTTTAGATTGTGGGCAGTCATTAACTCCAACTATGATATTAGTATAATACAGGCAGTATCAGCACATACCAAAAACTGCTCCAATAGATATGACAACACCTGCGTTGACAAGAAACTTGGAGGATTTGTTGAATCAGGACACAAACACACCACCCAAATATAATGTGAACATCACACCCTATAGTCAGACCAAAAGGTCTGTTAACCATAACCTGGGGTATATAATAACTGGTACATCCACTATCATGTGATCACAGAGCTGACTATTTCCTTGAATGTAACACAAGTACTGGGTATGTGAAGGACATGTACAGCAGAGACCATAATACCTTCATGCTTCTCAGCCTTAATTACACCAATAACTGTGTGCAAGGCACCCTTTTCATGTACCCCTTACACATCTTCCAGCGATGTGTAACTGAAGTGTACCACCATACTCATAGTTCACTATCACACAGCTTATTGGCCATACCTAGGAATTTTTTCTGTGGCATATAAATGACTGTCTTGGTGCGCAACACCAATCAAGTTGTTACACCAGATGCATGTGTGCTATCTGTTCTGGTTATGCACACACTAGATACATAGATGTTTGACAACATTAATGGCATGTATATCATTCATGACAGTGTGGATTGTGCTATATACATATGCCAGGCACAGAATGGAACTAGACGGTATTACCCATACTGTCGCATACAGGTATAGCAGTGTCCCTTCTAACACCTCCAGCAGATGTTACAGTGCCAGGACAGTGTGCATGGTTACCCTTATAGAGTGTGGATGCATCATAATAGTTGTTCAGGTGTGTGTGTGCAGGCTTACCTCTTATCACTCCCCATCACTTATGTCAGATACATGGGATTAGCGGTGGTATTATTCTGATATCGTCGATGATTGTGGTTGGGTCTTGTAATGTTTTCCGTGATCTTTTACCTGTGCCCATCTTGCTGGAGACCTCTGCTGAGACTACACTCATTTTCAGGCATATCAGTTTGCACAGCTTCATAATATGCACCCTGCTTCAATTGTATGCCAGATCCCTGATAGATGTCCTGTGTCTTATACATGTAAGATGCGTATCTCACACAGACATGCTCCCCATTGTTATGTCTCTTTGTGTGACAGTCAGTCCCTACTGTACCATGTAGATATGTCCTTGGTATTGCTCCTACAATCATCTTACATTGACATGCCCTCCTCTGCTGTACATGAAGGAATTTCACATGTCCTCTTTCCCTGTGTTCATTCCTACAATTCATCTGTGTGTCCGTATTCAATACACACATTTCTCCTCAGTGATCATTTTACATGGCAGTCCATGTCCTGTTGCTGATCATTTACACAGCTTCAGTACTGAATGCCAGGAATGGGATATCACAGTACTCTGCACTGTAGGTACACTGTCCTGTACTGTGTTTGGACCACACACTTCACATGCACACCTTTCAACTGTCTACATATTCCCAGGATGCCCAGATGTTTTCCTTAACTAATTTGTGGCTTTCTGCCATATCACTGGGATGATCTCTGGACTGCTGTGACACAATATTACATACATATGGGTGCATACTTCTCAGATGTCATGATTTGTGCAGAATGTTCAGCTTATGTCTCATATTTGTGATCTTTTCCTCATAACATTTTTGTTTTCTGACAAATTACTGGAATGTCATTGTGGAGTGAGGTCAGAAACTGATGAATTACATTTCAAACTTCATGCTCTTCAGAAAGTTCATGCTACTGTACAACCTATTCTTCTATCAAATTTCTAAGTTTGGAAGACCGATATTAAAAATCTGTCCCTATTTTGGGCCTTTGTCCCCACATTATTTAAGGCTTTGTCCAGATATCTTTCTCAAAGAAATTGACATGTATGTTTGAGTTTCATTCTACCACATTTCTATGTGATATCTATGGCAAATATGTCCTTGTTTCTGGTTAAATGTCCCCTTTGTACAGATATGTTGGACTAGCAGACTGACAGCTATCTGTGAAGTTCTGGTGGTCATTGTGGCATTCTGTGCAAATCCACGGACCATAGATACACTGCTTTAAACATAATTGTATCTGTGTATGCTTACATGGTTTCCTGGTCGGCCATGAAATCTAACTTAGGCGTGCCGTGCACCACCATGCAAACATGTAAATTATGCATAGGCTTGGCACGGAGCCTATGCAGAATTTATTGAATCCCAGGGAGAAACTTTAAGCATGGCAAAGACATAATTCTTGAGTAAGAGCTGTAGGAGCAATATCCTTGTACTTTCCCTAATTACAGGTGATATTACAGAGGGAGCATGAATGACCAGGCTGTAGACACAGTAGAATGATCATTGATGCAATTTGTCAGCAGCTCTACAGAACTGAGCTGTCAATAACTTCTTGTGCTTGTCAGTAACATTTTACAAAAAATGGGGTCTCTCTATCATTCTCTGTTTCTCTCTCAGATGGCATTAAACATCCAAATGAAATAAAGTCTAGCATGGACTCACAAGATATCAGCAAGGCCACGGTTTTATGACTCCTAAAATAAGGAAATCTCATTTATTGAACAAAATGTCAGAAAATATACTGGCTGTCACTGACTTCTCATATTTAAAATATCTTAATTATATGTTTAGCATATATATATATATATATATATATATATATATATATATTATATATATATATATATATATATATATATATATATATATATATATATATATATGTATAATATATACATACATATATATGTTTTTATATAATTGGATTAAAATGATTTGGATATCATAACTCTACGTAAAAATGGGACTAGTACAAGCAGTATGTATAAGAAAGGAAATACAGACTCTGCAAAATGTGTGATCTAATTAAATGCAAAATTCAATGACATTTCTTGCTTTTACTGATATTCTGGAACTTTTAATTCTGGAATTTTGTGACTTTTACTGAGAAAAAAATAAACAGTAGCTGTTCTCATCAGGATAAACTGTCCATCCCATGCTAAGCACAGCAAATATGAAATGTAGACAAGCCCCCATATTTAATAAAATGCATGTAGGCATAGTGTAGAGTCTACATGGAAGTTACTGTGTCCATGTATGCGGTTCCTCCTCGGTAGAGTGCCATGCATATCAATGATGGAGCATTGCTGAGGGAGAGCTGTGGAACCTGGTTATTGAATCAGTGTAGGAAGTGTGTGACTAACTGTGTCCACAGTTGATTAACACACCCCTGCACTGTCCAAGTGCATTATATCAATGTATTTAATTTTATTTTTTTATTTTTATTTTTTCAAGTTTGTGTAGTGTGGTGTGAAGTGCAGCAACTGACATGTGCCAGACATCAAAAAATAAAAACTGGGTGCATTTAATTTGAGATGCAAAGGTCAAGTTTAAGCATAGCTTAGCAGGTTTGCATTGTGTGGTATGGTGCTTAGCAGTGCTTAAAGTTATCTCAGAGGTATATGTAAAAGTATAGCTGCATTCCACATATCCACTTAGCCAAGTGATTAGAGTTATGGCCTTATGTGCAGTAGGTGCAGGGTTTGAATACATGGAAAAGAAATTAAGCATTTATTTTCCAAAGACAAATTATTATGATTATGTTTCAATCTTGATCTGCTGCGCTCAGCTAAGCTCTGCAAAGATCTGCTAAGCACAGCTTAAACAATCTCTGTTTAGGCACTACTTGGCAGTGCTTGGCTGTGCTTAGTTGGTTTGCACACGGCTAAGCCCTGCTAAGCATTGCCAGTTTAAGCACTGCTCAGCTCACCTGCACTAGTTTCTGTGATGCCAAATAATGTGCCACATTTTTAAAAAATCCCCAATGGCATGTAAGGGTAGGAAAGCAGGCTATATTAAGCACAATAGGCAAGAATACAGCATAACCAGTTGGAGTTTAAACTGTGCAGGTGCTATGGCAGGTGTTGGAGAGGGTATGCCCTTTCAGCCACAGCTGTGGAGCATTCTGGAGTCCAGGGTCATGGTTGGACTTCTGGTGAATGACCATGAAGACTGGCTGCTGTAGGGGCAGTTCCAGGGCTCAGAGTGCAGGGCAGAGACCTGGGACTGGCTGGCACACAATCTCACCAGTGCTACAGGTATCCCTCACACAGATGAGCAGGTCTGTCACCACTGTGATGACCTGAAGCATTGGAACGGAGATCTTCTGGACACCTAGGGCTGGGAAGCTCTGGCTGGGAATGCCCCACAAGTTTGTAAGTACTGTTAGCATTGTTCTATCAATACCTATTCTGAATGTTTGATAGACAGGTATGCATAATGGTGTGCTTCTCTCACTACAGCTGCAGAGGAGAGAGCTTGCAACCTATAGATGCATGCTGGGTGCTTGGCCATATTGTAGGTGTGGTGAGTACAGGTTGATTTGCAATCTGTAGTCAAATAAGCAAGAAAGAGTAATACATTAACTACCAATAGGTACATACAGTAAAGATTTGTGTATTGCAATGAATGTGGATGTAGGCCTGAACTGCAGTAAGTGACAACTGCAAACTGTAGTGCAATAAACAGGGAAGACTAAAGCATTAACCCTGATAATGTAAATGAAATAAAGTTTCTAATGCAATAGTTGTGGAATCACAGCTCTATTACAACACCTGCATTACATCAACTGTTGTACAATAAAGACTCAAAACTATACTAGTAACTGCATGAAGGTGCCCCTAATAAAGGTGTGTAGTGCAATATGTGTGCAATTAGGGCTGTTTTTCAAGAAATTGAGTATGATAACTGCTCTGAAATAAAAACAAAAAAGAATACCACTACCTTCTTCAAGTTATAGCTAATAAAGAGTGTTATGTAATAACTGTAGATTCAGAGCTGTAATACAAGAAATACATTATTACTCCTGCTTTGCAATAACATCTGAAGCAATAGCATTAAGACCCAAGGTATTTTATGTATATCAGGATTGTCTTGTGTTAATCATTGCATTTCAGCTATATGCATTCATGTTCCGAGGTATGGTGCAGGCATGTATGACAGTGTAATAGCTGTAGACTGCAAATATACTATCTGCAACTATATATGGGTGAGGTAGCCAACCCAATAATGTGATATGGTGTGTAGACTTCACAGATATTTCCACCCACTAGCAGTATATCGTGTGCACATGCATTCTATGTAGTACTGTATAGTTTACTTAGTATCTCTGTCATGCATGAATCTCATGCATGTGTGTTCAACGGTCACTGCAGTCTATTATTAAACTGTAGTACTATTACCAGGTCATATTTTGTTTCCAGGTGAATTCTAAGCAAATATCAGTCAGTCAGTAATCAGCGGTGACTCAGTAGCTTAATTATTAAATGTTCTAAGGTACATTTTGCCACATACAGACCAGGGTTCAAATCCAGTGCAATGTAGTGATAAATATTACTGAATCAGCTCCGTATTGATGACAGATGTTCTCTCCAAGGAAATACAAATAAATGGGTGAAGTAGCCCTTATTATGTGTAAACAATTTTTGTGTTCAGATGTAACAGACTGTTAGCAGCATTGACCAGGAATGTGATAAGACTCCCTAAAATAAATGCAAAAAGTACAATAATAATAACAAAATAAATAAAATGTATAATCTTGGTATGGCTGTATGCCTGAAATGTCTGTGAAAGTTTGCTGACGTTCTATCCCCATGCCTGCCACAGAAGGCAGGATAGTTGTTTACTCTCTGTACTGTATGCATACATGTCTCTCAAGTGTCACGATGTCATGGAATGTAATTGTTGCATAATCCCTCTGTCACAGATTTATCATCAACATGATTATGTCAATAGCACAGTCACACTACATAAATCTACAGTACACCTTGGTAGTTATATAGGTCCACCAGATTCTCTGTAGTTGTGTACCTGCAGGTGTTACTGCTTGGCCCATATTGTCCCATGCAGACAGCTTGAGATGTATTTATGTGCTACAGAAGCTATAGGGCACTGTTAAACATAATGGAAGGCCAGACCTGTAGAGTATGTAGCAGTACTGTTGTAAACTATATAGCCTGTACTGGTATTAATGGACTATATTTCTTTCTCACCCCACCCCTTACCTTCTTCTAAATTTATTATTGCTATGCATTGGTTATGGTTTACTATTAGTATATGTTGTTCTCTAAACTTTATTTTGGGGCATGTGCTTTATTATTGTTTTGTATTACAATGGTTCCATATTAACATATCTTGTTGAATTACCTATGTTGTTGGCCTTATGCCATAACTGTTACTGCCATGCTGTTAATATACTGTCATGTTATTTATTGTTGTGTTCCATATACAATGCATTGCTATGTTAATGAGTTATTTCCAGTGTTCTGACATGCTGTTATAACTAACAAAATGTTTTGTTCATAACTATACACATTGCTATATCTCTATCACTACAGCATGACAGGGCAGGCAGGTTCCTGCTGATCTGCCTACCCTACCTCAGCCAGCCATGGCACTGAGTAGCAATACTTCTGGGACCCAAGCCAGTGGTGCCCCCTCTGCTGGTCCTGCACCACCCTTGGTAGAACCACTTCAGGGGATGGAGCCCATCCCCCCTGGGAGCAGTGGCAGAGGGGCAATAGTCACCCAAGATCAACTACCAGCCATGGTTGACAGGATTGTGGATAGGAGCTATGAACAATGTGTGCCTTGGATTGAGGGTAGACTCGACAACCTGGTGGGGCCTAGTGGCCCTGGGTCCCAGCCTCCAGCACAGCCACCTTCAGGTCAGTGAAGGGACAGTGTTGACTGCCCATGGTGGGGAGCTTGGCCATGCTGCTGCCATCTGGGGGCACATGCATCTCTGATTCAAAAACACCCTCCCCATCCAAAGTGTTCACCTCCATCATGTGTCACACACTGCCCCTATATGCTGTCTTGTCTGTCTGCAAATGCAGTCTTTCCTACCCAACGTACCTCCCCACACATACCTACATCCCTTCCCCAATATTCCACTTTCTCCTTAAAATAAAATTGGCACCTGTCCCACCAAGAAAAATACTGCCCCACACATAGCTCTCCATTTCACACATGTCCACTGGACACAACTAAATTGGTCCAATTGTCTTGACAACACATTTATGTTGTCCTCATCCCTCCATCTGGGGTTTGAGGGTCCAAATTCATGTACACAATCTGTACAAATGCACAGCTGTTTCTGTACAAGAAATGGAAAGCTATGGTCCTTTCCTACACCTGTTCTGCACATCCCTTCCTGCCTTTTAGTATATTTTCCCCATTTTCCCCTATTTCACCACTGTCCTATCAATCTCTTTTTCTTTGCATTTAAAATTTTTAGCAGGAGGTTGTGCTGAGCTTAAATGTGCTTTAATGTGGCTTAATGATCTTCTGTGTTTATCCCAGTGTTAGGCACATCTGTAAAATAATCATCCCTGCCAAGTTTTGAACCCGGGCCACTGTCAATTACAACATAGTTCATTAGCCCACTAGGCCATTCAGCTCTTATTTAAAACAGGTGTTTTCAGCAAAGTATACCGATTGCCACTGACAGAGACTGTAAGTACATCTACTGGGAAAATGGGAGTGTCTCTGGGACTCTGATGCAAAAAGTACACCAGTACACAGCCAAATAAATAATAATGGATGTACATGAGGCCTGGGATGGCATATAAATGTACCCTTTTATCAGCAACATCTTTAACCACACCTGCTAAGGCAGCAATGGAAAAGTACATGCACAACTGGGACCCTACTGCAGAACAACTACCTTTGCCAGCCATGCACATAATGATGGATGCAGACAACGTGTGTCACAGACTGTATGTGTGCACATATATCTTGCAAATACAACTGATGCAGCACTGACCCAGTAGCTCAGTCTGTAAAATGACTAGCATTCAGTACATTTTGCCACTCAGAGTCCTGGGTTCGAATCCAGTGTGGTACATTTCAATTAAATTGCGAACACAGCAAGTAATAACTGTGCCATGCAGTTTTAACCCATATAGGTTGCTGCTACTGAATTAACAGCTACCCGTGTTTGGAAGTCAAAGGCCTGTAGGTAGGGACACACTTCACATGGTTGTATAGCCTAAGTATATGTCACCTACTACTCTGTGATTGGCACTGTTACATAACAGATGCACCTTAAGCACATGTCTCAACTGGACTGTAAAGGGTACCCTTACCCTGGCTCTGCTGTAATGACAGAGCTGACGCTGCTGCCTCAGTTACACATACAGCTTGCTATCCTCTAAAGTGTTCTCACTCCCCCTATGTATCCCAGGCTGTAGCAGCAGCAACTGCAACCTGGAGCATACAAAGCTGTATGTTAAGCTAGCTGCTATAGACCCACCATACCTCACAACCCCCTAGAACAAGGGATCCAGACAAAACTATACATAAAGGGTGGGGGGGCAAAGGTCCAGTGACAGGGACATGTTTCACAGTTTTCCCCTACAAAGATAGTGAGCTGATAGAATAGCAGCTACTGCATCAGCAAGCATAGTCTGACAGGTATGACATCTGACATTCACATGTCTCTCTCTCCTTACTGACCACAAACCACAATGTTTAGCACTCAACTGCCAGATAATCACAATTTCATGGGACAATGGCCAAACATATCATGTAAAACTGTAGACGTATCTCATAAATCTCAACTGTAGACAGTATCTGTACCTATGCTCTGTGATGTGATAGTCTCCACACCTCACTAATGTCTATTTCAAAGACTAAGAAAGGGACCAAGGCCTACATGAAGCCTTTAAATATTGCACTGTGGTGCTTTGTCATTGGGTAATGAAAGTGCAACCCAGATGTTTTGGGTGCAATTAGCAAGTCTAAGCCACAGATTGGTGCACAGGCAATCACCTGTTAATGAGCATTACTTACACAAGGCAATCAACTGCTTATAGGGAACAGGTCTGTATGTTGCTTTACTCAGACAGACAATGTTTTTGCAAGCTGTTTGCAGAGGTTCTGGTCAAAATAGGGGTACGTCACGCTACCTGTATGTAATACATGTCCCCATATAATGGGATGCAGATGGGAGGATGGAGGTATGGGGAATAGGGATTACAGCAGTAGGCCTGTAGTACATCTATGGTATTGACATGCTGGTGATACTCTGCTGTCCAACAGCTACAGGCATGCCTCTCAGCTGTCCCTGCTTTGAGTGAAATCACAGCTCTTCCCCTGTTACTCTCTCCTACAATGGTTGGCTGTTGTCGGAAAGCTAGTGGATTATGAGCTAGACATATTGATAGTAAATAAGGGTGTACACAGCTGTAATATCAAATGATGTACTGTAATTCACCTCTGCTCAGTCTGTCAATGACATACAGAAATAGTTCTGATATTGTAAAGGTATCCCTGACTGTCCCTGATGTACTCTGACTAGGTCAGTGTTTTGTTGACATTCATGCCTCATTGCATGAGAGTTATGGCTAACATACCTGTCAATCCCTTACAGCAGGAATTCAGGTCATAACCATAATTAGGGGGGGGGTACAGGCCCACACTCAGCGGCAGAGTATACATATTGGCCATACAAAGTAAGAGTATAAATAGACTGTTTACTGAGGGGTCTGACATGTGACAGCCAGATTCTCTATATTCTGACAAGAACCATCAATGATTGGCCAATGATTTGTCAGACATCCACATGTGTATGCCAAAATGACCACATCCATAAGGCACACGTTCACATTCCAAAAACATATGTGTAGTGAAGAAGCATGATGCTTACAGGGAAGATACAGGTTTGCTTTGCTGTCTGTCATTGTGGCACACTAGTTTTGCTGAATTCTCCCCATATAGTTGTAATAGCACACAGCTATTTGTCTGACAGTAGCTGTATGACAAAGTAGTGGGACTTTGCCCGTAGGGGAGACATCACAGTAGACTGCAGTGATGGGTGTAGAGACATACAGCAAACTTTGTCACGGCACACAGGGACATAACTGGTATTGATACTATCTTGCTGATAGACCCACATGTAGTGTGTTGTTAGACTGCATAGTATGACATGTGAGGGAACAGTGGGTAGTGCTGCACATTTTGGATGTGCAGGGTCCATCTGGTCCTGTAATGTTTTCCCCATTGTTGTCTTGCAGGTACAATGTATCAACAGAGGCATCCTCCATTTTCATCTGCAGAAAATGATGCTATAGTGGATCCCCTCAGTCTCAACAATCACATCCTGCTGTCAGGGGGTTGCAACAATGTAGAACAGTGGGCAGCAGTGTGGGACAACTTTCTGAGGGCTGTTAAAGATCTTGGCCAACATGACAGGACCTACGAGCAGGTTTGACATCCGGCCACAGACAAGGTCAATGCCGCACGTCAAAGCGCAGCTGCTGTTGGCAGGGATTGTACTACCACTGTGGAGGGCCTGCAACACAACAACCACTCTCAGCCACAGAGGAATTCCAGTCAAACCTAGGATCAACCCACAGCTCCCAGCTAACCATCACACCATACATCCTGTAGATGGGTGCCATGTAAGCCAACTCTATTCCCCAGTATAATACATTTGCAGTCATTGTGGCAGGCTCTACAGACCAGTAGATGGGTGTCAGGTCAATCTGCATTTGAGGGGGGTTGGCTTTTCACCACAGTTATGCACACATACTGAGAATGGTAGCAATATAGCCAGTATCACATTAGCTACTGTACACATGGATATACACACGTATAACCTTTTAACACTGCAATACCTCTCCCTCACCTTTTCACAGGTACGTCAGGTGGGGTCAGAGTTTGTGGTCCTGTACCTGGTAAGTGTCATACTGTTGTTTTGCCAGATCAGATATACACTATGAATGTTAATGGCTGCCATTTTGCCTTTTAAACAAGTGTTGTGCTTAGCTAGAGTAGAATAATTGTATGTTCCATTTCAGAGCAGTTAACTACAGTGCATAGCCTAGAGAATGACAGGTGTGTTCTTGTACAAACATTAACGTGTTTGCACTTATAGTTATGAGAAACTATTCAGCCTGCTATGCATGAGGCAATTACTCCAAGATGCCCATTTTAAAACAATAGGGAGAAGGTACATACCTGAGGCAGTGCTACTACAACTGGCATAGCATTGTCAAGATACATGTACTGGGTTTAATGTGTATTTCTGTCACATACACTGTCGTATTGCATACCTCATAGGTGTATTGAACTGGCAATGTTACCCGGATGTAGCTGACATGCATGTTATACAGGGCCTGGGTTGTCTGTGTATGTTTTGTGGGTGTGTGTGTGTTGTGCATGGGATCAGAGATGAGAAGATATGGGACATGTGATGCAGTTGTGAATCCTCATCTGTATGAGTCTGTGTGGATTACCATACATAATAGTGCGGGTGATAATGCACTGCTTTTGTCTTGCTTATCACAAATAAAAAGGGGGATTGGAATCAGTCCCCCTCACAACCTGATGTCAATGTCTCATCGGACTGTGATGATGATGGTGGTCATAGTGAGGCACAGGTGGGGTTGTCGGCGTCTGAGTCTGTCCCAGAGGTTGACATCCTTCTTCTGCCCCCATTGTCCCCACACACAGTCAGTATGCCCACACATACCCAGTCACCAGAGGCCACATATATTGCACAGTCAGAAGGTGGTGACATACTACAGGATAGTGTGAGAACTATGGCATCAGTGAGTGTAGACACTGGCCATAGCCAGACAGCTGATGAGGTCCCACACAGGCAGATTGATAGGGGTGCTCAAAGGAGGACTGCTGCCCATCCACTTCCTGTTGCAGGCGTCACATCACTGGTCACTCACCAGATGTTTCAGGCTGTCATGGTGGCACAGGCATGAGCTGAATGCATTACCAGGTAGATGCTTAGTGTTATGGATGCCACACAGTCTGACATCTGTGACTGCCTTCACCACATTGGTGACACCATGGAATGTTTCACTGATGTAGTGGACAGCTGGTGGGCTCAGACAGTGTCTGTCTTTGAGGCATATTGTGCTGGAACATGTGGTTGGGGTAGGGTGGTGGACACGTGGACGTAGGCCAGCAACACCATCTGCTGGTAGTCCACGTGGCCATGCACACTCATATTCCTATAGTTGCAGCACCTCCAGTACTACAGAGAGAGGTGTGCTGTCCACATCATGATGTGGCAGGCCATGGGCATGTGGTCCTGGGCAGTTCCATGGGGGACACAGGCCCAGCAAACAGCAGTCACAATCGGGTACCAGCACTGCATCTGACCTTGGGCATGGCGCTGTCCATGCTACTCATGGAGGAGCCAATTCCATTGTTTGTGACCAGAGACTGTGAACTGTCCACAATACCATGGTCCACAGCTGTCCACCATATGCATGTGTAGGGCTAGCACTGAGCTTGACTGTGTACATGCACACACTCCAACACCACTGTCACATGCAGGTCACCTACAAACACACACAGTACCACTCCATGACCCATGTCAACAGCACCCCTTCCTGACTCACACACATGCTGTCAACTGTTTGGCACAGCCAAGGCCTCCAGCACCACCACACCACACCCCGTGTATGTGATGATACCTGTGCCCTGTCCCTGCCATCCATGCCATCGATGCGGGGACCTGCCTATATATGTCTGATGCACAAGGTGACTGTATAGGTTTGTGTAGTGCAGTAGTGTTATGGCAGTTGCTGTGAGCCACGACATGTACTGTATGCTGCCATGTGTCAGAACTACACACCAAACACTGTGTATCTTTGTTGACTGATGGTACACCGGTGATAGCATTACAGAATGACAGGTGTACCACTGAGCTGTGTATGTTTTTGTTCCAGGAGTCTGAGTGGTGCAACTATGGACACATGGTGGACATACAGCAGCACAAGATGGCAAGACAGCACAGTAGAGATGTTATGTCAACAAGGTATGCCAATATACATGCATGGCTCCTTAGGTGCATATCTATAGAACATTGTGTCAGGGACAATGGGGACAGTCAGCATCAACATGCTTTCATAACCTGTGACACACTCTACTACCCTTGATACATGTCACCTGGGTAGTCTGCATGTACAACTGTAGATAGTGGTGGATATCAATTATGTTTATGTAGAGGATGGCAATTTCACAGGTACAGGGTTCTGGTGTGAGTAGATTATTTTGTTTTCCGGCCTTGGTCTGTTACCATCAGACAACTGTTGTGATGTGTAGGTGCAAATAACCCCAGCATTCAGCGTGTAAGTGGGGACATTTGTACATCCCCTCACACATATACACGTGTGTGTGTGTGTGTGTGTGTGTGTGTGTGTGTGTGTGTGTGTGTGTGTGTGTGTGTGTGTCTGTGTGTGTATATACATGTGTGTATATATATATATATATATATATATATATATATGTGTGTGTATTTATATGGGTCTACTTCAAATAACCTAAAATCCATTTGACTGACTTTCATTTCACTGAGACCAAATCACCTAATCTTCAAAATACTGAAAACTCATTTGACTGAATCTCATTTCATTGAATTGTAAGCCATAGACATGATATGGGTTTCCATTCACCTGTTACTTGTCTGTGATAAAAAGAATTTCTGTAACTTACAGTGCTGACTGTCAGAATACTGATAGTCATGTAGAAAGTAGTGTTGTTAAATGTGGGTATGTCTCTATATTTTTATGGGAAGCATCTAAAGTAATGTGGTGAATGTTTTGTGCATTCCCAGCATTAGTGGCAGCATGTAGAGTACTGTAAGGAAAGTTAAAGGTATATTCCCTTTTCCTAACTGAAGTGCAATCCTGGAGTTAGTATATATAATTAGAGGGATGTGGGGGGCACAGTTTGGTTTTATATTTTATAGTTTCTGTTAAGAGGGTAAGTAAGTAGTTTTTAAGTTCTGGAAAGAGGTAGTTATTAGTGTTGTGAGCATGTTTGTTTATGGTTTAACATTTACTCTTTTGAAATTTAGCATTGTAAGCATTCGGTGAAATGAGATTCAGTCAAATGAGTTTTCAGTATTTTGAAAATTAGGTGATTTGGTCTCGGTGAAATGAAAGTAAGTCAAATGAGTTTTAGGTGATGTGAGGTAGACCCATTTATATTATATAACAGGGATGTCATCTTAACTGCTGCTGTGTGTGTACGTTATGTAACTGTGTTATGTAGATATATGTGGAGAGTCTGTATCAGTCTACAGATTTATTTAGCTATATATATATATATATGTATGACTCTACTTTGTTTAATCGAAAGCTCATTTCACTGAATTTGAATTCACCCTGACCAAATCGCTAAAAGCTCAAATTACTGAAAACTCACTTCATTGAATCTCATTTCACTGAAATGAAGTACTGGCACTATCTAGAGTACTGTAAGGCAAGTAAAAGGTATGCGCCCTTTCCCCAACTGTAGTGTGATCCTGGAGTTAGTATATATAGTGAGGGCAAAGTGTGGGGAACACAGACCCCCACATTGGTGTGTGGGTGGCATAGCCCCACACCTAGTTTGGTTTTATATTATATTTCACCGAAAGCTTCAAAACAATACATTTAAACCATAGACATGCATACTTACAACACCAATGACTACCTCTTTTCAGAAGACAATATATACCCAAACTAAGTGAGGGGCTACACTTCCCACCCACCTAACTATATATACTAACCCCTGGATCGCACTACAGTGGGGAAAAGGACATATATCTTTTACTTGCCTTAAAATACTCTATACACTGCCATTACTTCACTTCAGTGAAATGAGATTCGGTGAAATGAGTTTTCAGTAATTTGAGCTTTCAGCAATTTGGTCAGGGTGAATTCAAATTCAGTGAAATGAGCTTTCAATGAAACAAAGTAGACCCATGTATATATATATATATATATATATATATATATATATATATATATATATATATATATATATATATATTTATATCATAGATATATATATATATATATATATATATATATATATATATATATATATATGCCACATACCGATAGTTAGGGTAATCATATGTGAGAGAGATAGAGATGGATACGTATACATAGCTGTTGGTATGCACAGATTCTTTCTGCAGATGAGGCAACAGGCATAGGCTCAAGTTAAATTGTAGGAGCATATGCACCCCATGTGACTGTCAGCACTTATAAGTTGACTCCAAGCCAGACCCACCTGTACTCCAGCCCGGGATTTTGTGTGCTGCAGCCAAATGGCTGCTGGACCTGTTTCCACAGTCCACCACCTCCCTGATATTTTGTCCAAGGCATTCCCAGGCTGTTTTCTGAATGCAATATGTGACCCATACCTATCAACTGTACAGAGTGTAATAGAATGTGTAGAGTATTGAATTATATTTTTGGTACATTTTTACATAGCATTGTGGTTTTCTGCCTCATTAAGGGCAAAATATTATAGATTGATGTTAGGAAATGATGAGAGACATTTGAGTTACTGACTCCATACACATCAGGAGATTCATGCTAATGTAATACCTGTTATTCTATCAACTTTCCAGATTTGTCTAGCCAATAGTTAATCCTTTTTGTTATATTTGGGCCTTTGTACTACTATTGTTGATGTTTTTGTCCAGATTCCCTGCTCTGAGTTTGAGAGGTATGATGTGACTGGAGTACGTGTATTTCACCTCATATGTCTGCTCTGTTCCTCATACAGTTGTGTGTATCTGGTAATATGCTATAAAATGCATTCCACTGAATTATTGTAAGTACTGACACAGTTAAATGATGACCTTTGCATACTGGGGAGAATCTGATCTGTTGCAACCTACTATTATGCTAGCCCTTTATAGGTTACTCAGAGCATGTATAATGTCTGTAGATTTGGACCTCTGTCCTCCCATTTTCTCCACCAGCCTTTAGAAAGTGAGGTTTAATTCCTCACACTATCAACAGCATACAAAGATACACTGTGACCCATGCTGTGACTGCTGCATTTTGTGGAAATTACATGTGGCCAGCTTTTTTGTGACAGCACTGGAATTGTGTGGTCTGCTGATATATCCTTGCAAACATACTTTTACTGCAGCTGTATGGAAACACTGATGTGTTGGGGATAGGGGACTCTGGCATTGACAGTTGTGTCTGTCCTATGACCTCACTATTTGGCATTTCCCTTGTATAATGCAGTGGGGTTTCCAACCATGTGGCTTATGCATATTATGGGGCACCCAGCATAGGACAGAGTACCTGTTATCCCAAGTAGCTGTTAGTTCTCTGCAAGTAGCCCAGTAGCCCACTCTATTCCTTTGCATACATGCAGCAGGTCCATACATATGCTACCATAGTCTAGTACCCCCTACATTGTTTGTATAGGACATTGACTTACCTTGCGAATGCAGTAGTTGAGAGACCTGTGTTTCAGGGCTGACTCTTTCTGATGCGCGCAGAACACAGCCAATACATGGTTAGGTATAGGTTGTGTGGTCTGGCTGGCATCCTTTTTACTACATATATAAGTCAAAGTAAGATGTCAGTCTCTAGGACCATAGGTTGTCAGTGCATATGCTATGCATTGTCTCTTGGCCAAGGCCAAGGCATACTGGGCATGCCTATGTCTACCTACAGGGACAGCCTCAGGGGATTCCTCCACTGAGTCCCCATGTGGTTGTGGCTGTGGGGACCTAGGTACTGGTGGGGGGCTATGTATCCCTTCCCTCTGATAAGCCTGCCACAGCTGTTTCTGTAGGATCATATTGCATGAGTCATACTGTGAACATCTTTGCACATGTGGCTGGTGAGTACTGCAGGGCTGAACCAGATATATCTAGGCACTGGAGCCGTGACTTGAGCAGCCCAGACACACACTGTATGATGTTCCTAGTTTGTGTATGTGCCTCTTTATAGCATTCTATGGTGGTTGTGTGTGCATTTCTGATGGGTTGTCATCTTCCACGGTTCCATTGCATAGCCAGCATCCCCCAGTAGATGGCCATATGGGATGTCCCCCCGGCAAACATCTGGTACAGCTGTGATGTGTACCAGTATGGGAGTTGTGATAACTGTCAGGGCTGCCAGTCCACGCATTCATGATAATGTCATGGGCATTGCACACAACCTGGCAGTTGATGGGAGTGATACCCCTTGCTGTTGACATAGTCTACCCTCCTCACTGGGCGGTGCTTTGGTGTATAGATGAGTGCAGTCTATGACACCCAGTACCTCAGGGTAGTGTGCTACATGGTAGAAGAGTCTCATACTGCTAGCCCTCTCCTCAGGGTTGTGGGTTGAATAAATGTGCTCACTGCTATGTGTTAGCTTGGCATCCAGGAACTGGTGGACTACCCTGGATGCTGATGCCTGTGAGACCCCCATTATGTCCCCAGTTGGTCTTTGGAAAGTACCTATAGCTAGTATCATAAGGGCTACACATACCTTTGTTTCCACTGGGGCAGGTTCCCCTCTGTTGGCTTTGGGTCTGAGTTGATGGTGGCAGACCTCGGTGAGTTCTTGTAGTATGTCCCTGTCCACCCAGTAGTGCTCTACAATCTCCAGCTCATGTATCTCCTGGAAGGTTACCCTGGACCTGAACACTTTTCTCCTTCTCAGTCTAGGCCTATTGTCAGCAGCAGCATCAGCACTGACCTCAGCATCTAGCATATACAGATGTAGCAGAGCGGCAGCAGCCCCAAGCATTGCTTTGGTTAAAAATCCCATGTTTGTACTGCACTTGTGCAGAGTATGGGGATGAAATCAGAATGTAGAGTGTATGCAACTTTTATAGTGTTCTGCTATAGACAATGCTTAGCACTGAGTGGACACACCCTCATAGATGGGCAAGCACAGCAGAGCAGCATGCCATGCAAATGTGTTCAAACTAGTTAAAACACATGCCCCAAAGGTAAACAAAGCTCAGCAGTCAGTCTCAGCTGAGCGGTGCGGTACACAAACAGGCACCGTTGAGCTCCAATGTGCTTAAAGAAATACAGACACACTCCCTTTTAATACCAGCTACCTCTTCCTTGGATGTTTCTGAGGCTACACAGATGTGATCTACGAGCACAGATACCCATTTTTGCTATTCAGTAGCCCCAGCTCACTTCCATACAGATCTATATACATATCCAGGAAACCACACTATTCCAGAACCTGCCTCCTTAGCAACCACATAAATCTACCATTGCAAGACCCTATAATGCATTATTGTCATATATTTTATTATTTTTTTGTTTTTACACTTTTAAATATTTTCTTTTTGCATAACAGCATGTTTGCGCACTGCTGCACACCATGGAAACATAATATGGGTATTAAAAATGTTTTACATTATTTTCCATTACTTTTTGGACACACAGGACATAGTTCTGCACAGAACGGTGTCTCCTATTCTATTTCTTTACTTCTACCTAGGCTTTTACAGCCCCTGTTCACTGTTTTATCTCATCTACACATAATTTTCCATGTACACTTTGGAAACCAACACAGGGGTCTGCACTAATGCCTGTCTGCTTGCTGGATTGCTCCAACACCCTCATTTGCATGCAGTTCACCTGCTTATGAGGTGATTTGCATGCCATGGACACTTCTGTGTTCGCACACTCATGCATGCACCTCATGTTTGTTTAGTGGATTGCACAGCTACTTACTTCCATGTAATCTCCATGCCACTATGCCTACATGGAAAATTAATCTGCGTAGGCTTTTTTGAATTTCCCACAAGGTCTTGTATTTAAATAACAGAAAGATCATGCAAATAATTATATAAGGATGTTGGTGAGCAGATGCATTCAATAATGACTTTTTAAAGGGTTTAAAGAATAGTGAGGAAGGCAGACTGCAGCAGGTTATGGAGGGAGGGCACAAAAGGGATCCGTTAGGTGGGTCTTTGGCTATATAATAATGCAACATATTATTTTTACTGTGCTGGCCTGCTCAGAAAATTTTTTTTTCTAGTATATGAGTTACAGCTGAGAAAATGGGGCTGTCGACTATACCACATATGTGACCTCAGTGACCTGGGTTTGACCTAAGTCATTTAGTTGCAGGTTTTATTGCAATTCTGATAAAAGTTTGTCTTGGGTTGTTTTGCTGCAGCAGTACTACGTTTCACTTCACATAACCTGAAAGCGTTTCAGAGAAAATTGTTTTTATGTTTGAAAGTACAAACACAAGATGTAATTTGTTATTACAGTGCACCACATTATTTATGTGTATTTTCCAAGTTCTAACAACTGTTAGCTCTTAGAAATCTGACTGCCATCACAGCCATGAGATTTATATCTACATTTAAATGAGCCTTGCATAAAGACAGGTATAAATAACTGGAAACCTGTAGCACGTAGCAGCATTTAGAGTGCTGTAAGTCATAAATACACTGAAATGTTGAGACACTCTTCTGTCTTTTTAAGAAATCTGGCAATGGAGATACGTATGCATCAAATGCATTTTTTAACAGCTGTCTCTAAAATAATATGGTGTGAGTGACGAGGATGGCAAACTAAATATAATTCTTATGACTGTCCAGGAAAAGAATTGCCTATTCTCTGGTACATCATAATTTAGAGCTGCTTTAGTTTTCAGCCAGCTTGCTGTTGACTCATTTTTTTTTCAGTTTCCATAAAATAGTCTGTGAAAACTCAACTAATCATACAGTTGCTCTGTGCCAGAATAGTAGCTAGAACCACTACCAAAAAAGCATGTAATTCTTCTGTAGGCCTTCAGTGCATGACAGGCCATAGCAACTTGTTTGCTTTCATGAAATCTGGCTGCAAACTAGGCCCTAACTGTTAGTTTGCTTTTATATCTGTAAGAGTGACTGTTTAAAAGAATCTGGTGTAAAACATGTAACATTTGGTTATCCTTTCTGAATTTATTTTTATCTGAACTGCATCAATGCTTTCTGTTGTTTGCTAAAGATGATAATATCCTGAATCCTTGCATTGCATATTAGAGAAAGCAACTTCTTTGGCATGGCATCGATCTACACACCTTTTCATCTTTTGCTTTCCTGTACTGCCTGCCTATATTTTGCTGATGTGATATGAACACCCCCTTCTTTCTTTTGATTTCTATTGCTTGAATTTATCTTCAAGGATATGTATTTTCCCTTAGAATTATGTTTCCTAAACGGAAAATTTTGTAATTATTTCCACTACATTTAAACAAACTATTCTTTTAACAATTATTCCCCACTTTCAAAGGACATTTTGATTTTATTTTTTGTCTGTTTCTTGTTTATTGTCCATTAGTCACCTGTGTTATTTCCTACAATTAAGTACTTTTTTTCAGACTGCCTACATGTATGCATCCAAAGATGCAGGAACAGACACATATCAATAGCCTGTTATATTTCAGTGCTAAATATTATTCCCATCGCGTGGGCACAGTTTACTGTCACTGTCTGCATACAGGTCTACTTTCAATCCCGACTCCCAAATGTCTGACTTTCTTAACCCTGAGATGAAAATCACGAAGCCACAGAAACCTGAACATCTGATGTTTACCAGGATAAGTCAACACTTGACTACATGCAGCAGGTCAATACATATGCTACCATAGTCTAGTACCCCATACATTTATTGTATAGGACAGTGACTTACCTTGCGAATGCAGCAGTTGAGAGACCTGTGTTTCAGGGCTGACTCTGTTTGATGCAGGTGGAACACAGCCAATGCATGGTTAGGTACAGGTTGTGTAATCTGGCTGGCATCCTTTTTACTATGAATGTGAGTTGGAGTAAGGTGTCAGTCCCCAGGACCCTAGGTTGTCAGTGCGTGTGCTATGCATTGCTCTTGGCCAAGGCCAGGGCATACTGGGCATGCCTACGTCTCCCTACAGGGCCAGTCTCAGGGGGCTTCTCCTCTGAGTTCCCCTGTGGGTGTGGCTGTGGGGATCTAGGCACTGGTGGGGGGGCTATGTATTCCTTCCTTCTCATGATCCTGCCACTGCTGTTTCCGCAGGATCATAATGTGTAGCATGGCATATGCTGTGAACATCTGTGCACATATGGCTGGAGAGTACTGCAGGGCTGCACCAGATATATCACTGGAACCATGAATTGAGCAGCCCAAACACATGCTCTATGATGTTCCTAGTTTGTGCGTGTATCTCATTATGGCATTCTTCGGTGGGTGTTTGTGCATTTCTGATGGGTGTCATCATCCACAGTTCCAATGTGTAGCCAGCATCCCCCAGTGGATGGCCATATGGGATGTCCACCCTGGCAAACATCTGGTACAACTGTGATGCATACCAGATATGGGAGTTGTGATAACTTCCAGGGTTGCCAGCACACACATTCATGGTACATGATGATGAAGAACTCAAGCCGAGATACGTAAAACCCCCTAAGGTGGGGAGCTATTCCCCCCACACCCCCCACATGCCCTAACTGTATATACCAACTCTGGGATTGCACTACAGTGAAGAAAAGGCAACCTCAGCTTTAGTTCCATTTGCTGTTGGGCAAGTGTTGACTTACCCTGGTAAACATCCGACGTTCAGGTTTCAGCAGCTTCATGATTTTCATCTCTGGGTTATGAAAGTCAGTCATTTGGGAGTCGAGATTTGAAAGTAGACCCCTGCATTCTGCTGTCTAGGTGTATTGTGATCATCCCCCCTCATAACACTCAGCCAAAGGCATTATATCAAGTTCAATAACTTCTTGTGTGGTATTGCATCAAATGCCCTGCAAGTCTAAGCAAATCATCAACAGCATTTAACCAGTTAAATAACTCCACAGGTTTTATTTGAAATGAATTACTGTCTATGAAACAATATTGATTCTGATACCTCTCTCACTGTCATGAAAGTATTGCACAATAACAAGCCATAATTAGCCATGCATTTTAATGCATTTTATAGCAAAACAACACTGCATTTTGGGATGCAAAGAGGCAAGTTGAAAATTACAACTTTCTAGTGGAAGGTACTACTTGGAAATGCTGCCCATTGATAATTTTTGAGAGTGAAAAGAATGTACACCTAATGTAGTATAGTGTAACAAAAATCCATTCATCATTTTAATGGAACCTAGACTGGTTAAATTGTGCAGCAGTCAATAGCAAGTGTATCCCTCATCTGGTACTTCATTTCTATGCTGATTTATGATCTCATAATAGTCACATAGCCATGATTTAGAGGTAGCTAAATTCATTACAAATACAGTTCTTAAGCAGACTTCAGGAATGCTTTAAACTATAGCAAGAAAATATGAAAACGGTATAATTGTAGCATGCAATCCTAAATTAGGCTGAAACAAGAAATTGTAAAACTATATGGTGTAATGTAACATCCACAGATAAATTCAGCATGCTGTGTTGTCTAAATTAAAAATAAATGCCATGAATTATTATTGTTAAATTACTCTGCTCAAGGTAAAGCTGGCTACATGATGATTTTCCAGGCAGAAAATGAGCTTGCTCAAAAATTAGTCAGAATATGAGGCCCAATGGAGAGATTAGACTCCATTATTAAACCAAGGTTTTTGACAAGAGGTCTGGGGTTATAATAACAGAACCATGTGGCAGCACCTGGCCAAATCATTCTATGAATAAGTTTTCGGTTCCCACAGGAAAAAATATCAGTTTTGCTGGAATTTAAATGAAGGTAATTTGCAGAAAAGTACCTTGTACGTCTGTAAAATATTTTAACAGTCATGAAGCTGATTTAAATATCTTGCTTCAGATGTATAATGGTCTCAACAACTTGCTGGCAATATAAGAATACAGAAAGTTTTATTGCGGAATGATTTTGTCAGCTGTTGATGTGAGAAGCAATGTAACTACATCTAAATGACTGAAGGAGATTTTAGTTTTGTACTGTAGCATAGCTGTATATAGCAAAGTGAACTGTGTTGGCATATAGAGACACCATCAAAGTAGTAAACAGGTTTCATGATTGTTTCATGTGCAGGAAAGCATAGTCCAACATGTTCAATAAGCCTCTCTAAGTTACTTCTTAGAAGGTTGGTGTTTGCAAAGAGTACCCATCATTTAATCAATTTGTAAATGCTGAACTACTAATCATCATACCCTAAAGACTGATCCACAAAGTGTCACCCTACTGAAAAAACAGGAAATGGATGTGTGAGATCACAGTACAGTGGGGATCAGGTAAATTAATATAATTAATTTGGGATGAGGGTATAGGTGGGCTTGCTGTCTGCAAAAAAAGGATGTTTATGTGTTTTTCAGTGTTTAGTATTGTGTGATTCAGTCTTTGCTGTGAGATGATTTGTGGCTCTGCATTTACAACTATTGATTAAACAATAGAAATCCACTTGCAAGAGATGCCTGCAAAGTTTTCAGCAGGTCTCTTGACACTTTCCTGTGAAAACTAAGAAGAGATTTGCAGTAATCCTCTAAAAATCACATTTTAGAAGTTAAATGTTGCTAATCCATGTGTAGAAGCCATTAAAGAATATTCATCTCAGCAGGTATTTTGAGATTCATTATCCCACGAAATGTAAAACTGCATCTCACTATTTCACATTCACCTGAACTCCTTGGCCATGTCTTATTCAGTCTCTCTCACTCTCTTTCTTTCTCTTCTTCCTTGAGCAGAACCAGTCCACATTTCCTTTGCCTCCTTAATCTGTCTACACCAATGCAGTCTTATGGCTTATTAAGTAGCAAACATCAAATCCTGTTATATGCATTGAATAAAATGGTTAACAATTTTGTTAAATTATGCTGCCAGTACAATTAGACAGAGATCTAGGGTTCTTTTATTTAAATTAAGCTTAATTGTATTTACTTTTTTGTTTAGAATTGCTTTACCACCATTTTCAAAATCACAACATAACACAGAGGACACTGGAATACTCTGCTTCATTGGATATGTACACATAATTATAACCCAGGGAAATAAGTCTGAGAGGTAATAATTATTTGCACATGCTTCTTAAAATGTAATTTCTTAATTACACTTGTAAAACCCCTCACACCTAAACTAAAAAAAAAAAACTGAAACACTAAAGCCATCCATAACTATAAACCCTAGTTTGCCTGATTAATGGTAGCATTACATAATTTGTTTTAAGGTAAGGTGTATGGTTAGAATTGGCACGTATAGCTGAGGTGGTGCAGGGGGGCTTTGTCCCTTTGCACCACCTTCTCTCTTTCTTTCCCATTTAAGCACCATATGGTACATATGGCAATGAGCATTTTTTAGCATTTGTGGTTTCTGTAGAAGTTACAGGTTTACAGTTTCAGGTTGATAATGCAAGGCCCAACCCTCCTTGGAGGGTGCACCACACACACTCACACATAGAGCCAATTTACAATATTTAATCCACCTACTCCATGTTTTTGGAATGTGGGAGGAAACTGGAGCACCAGGAAGAAACATGGGGAGGACATGTAGACTCTGCACAGAAGGCACCCCAGCCAAGGATCAAACTGGAGAACCTGTTGTTGTGAGGCAAAAACACTTACTGCTACACCACTGGACTGCCCGTTTGCACCACCTTATTAATGCATATTATCCCTAACCCTAAGCCTAAACCTAAACCTAACCCTAAACTTGTACCTATCCGTATAGATTACCTTAAAAAATACTTTCCATAATGCTAGCACTACATAAGCCAGACTCAGACACACACACACACACACACACACACACACACACACACACACACACACACACACACACACACACACACACACACACACGTACTAACACAAACTGAGAACAGTAGCTCTATCCCTTTACCTAACCTTAAACACGCATACATTCACACAGACTAAAGCTATCCCTTTACATAACCCTTAGTCCCTTAGTCTAAGCCTAACCCTAACCCACATACACTTACACACACTCACACCCCTCATAAAAATCCACTTACCTCTTCCAAAACAAATTTCCATTGTAGGTTTATAAGTTCATATTTATTTACTGGGTTATTGATCTATGAAGATCTTAAGATGCCTATTCTACCATTCCCATGGTAGATTTTAGCCCTTGCATTTTGCTTACAAATAACTCAGAGATGGCAGAACAAGGCTATGTTAGGAGATTTACATGTTGCCACTATCCATGAGGAACAAGAGTACTGAATTGGGGGGGGGGTTGCAGTTATCCATCCTTTCATCCACATTTACATTTGAGTAGAGTTAGAGAAGTACTTTTCTTTATGTGGAGTGGTAGACAGTTTTACAGAAGCAGAATTTATAAATACCTGTCTCTCCAATATGTTCTATTTATGTCACAGAAAAGACTGAAATCCCTTAGTGGGTCTTATGCCACCACCAAACTTGTGAATTTGCATCTGGTATGACAGTATAAAGTGTGTTGAGGCTGTCTACTCATGGCAGGATTGAAACTGCTGTCACAAGTGAAGAGAAGAGAGACTAGGCTTTGACTTAATCCTCATAGTTTTTATGATTTAGGCCCTTAGTTTTCTTAGTGTGGAAGCAGTGTGGTCATTCCATTTGTGACAAGTGTTTGAACAAGTGCTTAGCAAAAGAGGCATTGTACTCAGTGACTGGCCTAATGCATGCCAAGTACAGTAGAATGATTACATCCCTGGACCTGGAGGCTATAAATTTAGATATTAGTTGTGCAATGAAAAAAAGACTTCCTTACAATAGTGGACATATCATGATCAAAGGACAGTTTGCTGTCTACATAGGTTTTCAGATCTTTGGTAATGGGTCATTTTTCAGTGATGTGTTTTCATTGTGATAGTTACAAGGGGAGTCATGCTTGGTGAAGGATACGATTATACATTTGCTGGCGTTTAGTTTTATTCCATGATTTTAACACCGACTATTTGTTTGGGACAAGATCGCTTGATGGACCATGGAGTCCTCTTGCCAGCTTATGATTACACAAAGTTTGCAGTCATCTGCAAATCTGGTCAGCCACAAACCCTTAATATTAGCTTTGACATCTGAAAAGTAAAGCCACAGAGGAGTGACCCAAAGACTGCACCCTGGGTACCCCACTTGTGACAGGCCTTTTAGGGGAGATAGAACCACCATCCCTTATTTCTTGGGTTATGTTTGAGAGCCAATGTATTATCCAACAAATCACACAGAGATTTACATTTAGCTCAGAGTGTTCATCTACAGTAACTGAATTTGAGATAGTGCTGAAGGCCTTTACCAGATCTAGGTATGTAATGTGTACTGACTTGCCCTCATCCATTGCTACAGTAACATTTTTGAAGAAGTCGACCAGTTAAGTAGGCAGGATCTGCCCTTGCCAAATGCAAACTGGTTTTGGTCAAGAGTCTTGTAGCTTACCTATATCCTTATTTATTAATTCTGTAATGATCATTCCCATAGCCTTATAGATGAGGCTGGATAGGCTTATGGGTCTATAATTGCCTGGGTCCACTGAAGCCCCATCTTTGTGCAAGAGAATGACTGTTGTTGCCCTTCAATCATTCAGCATGAAGCCTATTTTGAGGCTGATATTAAACAGCCTCTGTAGGGAGTCTGACAAGTCAAGTTTCAGGCTGAGCAGAAGGCAGCCTGGTATGTTGTCCAGCCCAGTAGATTGCACTGCTCCTGGCCTTAGATTGCACCTTGAACAATTCTTCATCATCATCATCATCATCATCATCATCATCTTGGGAGATTTGCAGGGGATGTGGATTCCAGTTTGTGATTTGAAAATATTGGACGGGAGAGGGAGGTGAAGTGTGAACAAAATTTGTCTGTTTAGTAGCTTGGCAATGTCATCAGGGTCTGAGTATGTGATATCATTTACTATTAGCTCTGCACAGTGCTGGACATTGTTTCCAATGTTTCTAACATAGATAAAGAAGGCTTTGTGGTTGGACTTCACCAGAATGGCTATTTTTGCCTCATATCTGGCTTTGGTTTATTTGATCAGGGTCCAGAGTTCCTTGTTTAGTTTAGCACCAGCATTTTTTGCATTTCGACTAGGGTTGACACCTTTCATCGTGGCTAAAACTGGAGTAAAGCCACACCCCTTGCATAACCAGTAACCCCACCCATCTCACCCCTTTCCCGCCTATATTCCACCCATTTTGTTTTGTCACAGTGACATCACCTGGCTGGGAACACCTTCTTTTTCCATTCCTGCTGCGTGCTTTCGGCTGATTTACAAACTCTGATAGTCTGTTTCCTCTTTGAAACAGGATACCGGAGTTTGTACAGTGTTTTCTGGACTACAGGAGAATCAGTTTGATTTCTGGATAGTCTGTAAAAACGGAGGGATGGCAACCCTAATTTTGACAGTTAAATTTAATTTTGTGGGCAACGATTTTTTTTCTTTTTATTATGGAGCCTTAGGGTTCCACCATAGGGATTTATTTTTGAATTTGTCATTGTATTTATGTCTGAAGGGGACAGATTCATCTATGTAGTTATTTATATGTGTACAGAATTTGGCAGTAAAGGATTTTATATAAGTAGCAGTGTTGTCAAGAAGTTAAAGGCTTTTAAATTTAACCATGTCATCACTCAATTTTAGTAGATTAGCCTTTACCAAGGTACAAGCTGCTGTTTCAGGCTTCAGTCTTATGGTGAATGTAACAGATTTGTACTTGTATTTGTATTTATATTTGTATAGAGTTACTACCCTACAGCTAATTCTTCCAATCCCATTTTTAACTACTTTGTTCTCTTATTCCTGCTCATCACTTTGCTTTGGGTGTCCACCACATACTTCTAAATCCTTCTCCGTCTTCTCATAGTAAAAAAAAAAAAAAAACATGTTTTTGTTACCTTAGAATGTATGTTATTGTCTCACAAGATTCTTGTAATTAATGTTTAATGTACTGTTTGTATAAGTCTTCTATGTGGAGCTTTTCTCCCCGGGCCTCTTGAAAATGGACATATATCCAGCTAGACTAGCCCGGTCAACAAATGTAAAATAAAATAAAAATAATATTTGAGGGATGATATATATTGTACTACCTTTGAATGACTCCAGAAGATAAGCCAGTTTTGAAAACGGTAATCTTTTGTTCCTATTGTTGCATCATTCTTGGTGATGGTTGAATGCAGCCCAAGGCTAGGTTCATACCAGCATCAGACACATTTAAGAATTCCATTGTGTCTGTTTTCATATAGTCCAGGGTGGTATGTTTTAAGTTATTTACTCCCACATGTACTATGACTGTGTTCTATGTATTTGTGGTATGTACAAGGACTTAAGTGCTTGCACAACATGGGAAATCCTGATGCCTAATAATGCAACTGACAGTGGCCTCTCCTTCTGTAGTCTGGTGAGTGATGCATCACTGTGTCTCACTATGGAGTCACTTAAGGTGAGGACATTGCATTGCACAGAGGTTTCCCTTACAGACTTTTGAAATGAGATAGTGTGATACTTAGATGTATGTTTCCTTGTGGGTTCTGTCTGTGTTGTGTTTGTGAGGTTTTAGAGGGTACTTGTTTCTTAGGTTATTTTTAGAAGGCCTTTGTGGTGTATGTAAGGTACTTTTAAGATCCTCAGCAGATGAAGATTTATACATTTGGTCTATGTTGTGTGTACTTTATTCAGTGTGTTGTGTGGTACTGACAACCTGCTTGTTATTTGTCACGGTTTCTTGTAAGAGCTTTATCTCCAATAACATTGTAAAACTACATTTCTCACACACTGCCTTCTGATTTATGCATTAGGTAGTTGTAAGTAAGCATGACACAATTGCTACATTGTCACAGGATGATCGTTTCGATTGGCTACAGAGACGGTTGGAATGTGCAAATCCATGGCTCCAGGTGCTTACTAAGGTGTGGGCTGTAGATAAGGTTGCCATCTTTGCATCCTTCTGTTTTCTGTCAAATAAATAAATAATGCTCCCTGCCTGATGAAAATGCTCCCTTGCCTAAGGGTAGCAACATCACTTTTAGCAAGCGACATGCAGAAGCACCAGTTTTTAAATGCTGTATATAGTTGATTGCAAGGGCAGCCTTAGATAATATGAATCCATAAGTCTAAGTGTCCCAATGTAATCCCCACCTTGCTGTCTAATGTAACCCTGGCATACAACCTAGTTCTTCCTTGTTTTCCTCCTGTCCTTTTTTCCTTATACTATCCAGGTTACTTTTGTTTTGGTTTTCTTACACTTTCTCTAATTTTTCAGCTTTTTCTTATATCCTTGCAGCACCTCCTAACTGGACAAGACTGTACTGTAATAACTGTGGAGGAAAGATTTTAATTATGCTGTGGGTCTAGGGGCCATTAAGCTTCCAGAGTTAACCATTGGTCAATGACGGTCTGAAAAAAAAGACAACTGAGGAAACAAGCTAATTATTTTCTTTCAAGGGAAAAACAGGTTATGTCCAAGGATTAATGTTCAAGGCTGACAACATAGTAGTTACCACAAAAGTCAGTAGTAGTTATCCATAAATTGAAAATAAAATGCTTGTGAGGGAACATAAATCATATCAGGGATGACTGCCTTCTTCACAACCTCTCCTCCAAAGAAAGATGTTCAGTATGTCCATATGGTGCTAAACTGGGATGAAAGTGAAAAGACAAACACATATGATCATATTTCAAGTTGGTGCTGTTATACATCTACACAGCATGTCTCTTCAGCCCTAATTCTAAAGTAGACACCTTCAGTGTACCCCTCTGAAGTCAAACTAGGATGAAAGTGAAAGAATAAATTGAGCCCAACATATTTAAACCTATTGCTGTTACCTGACATATGCAGTATGCTTCCTTTCCCCTACCCCCAGAAAATATCCACCTGCATGTACATATGATTGCAATTGAGAAGAAAGTAAAAAAAAATAAGACTTACAGTATTTCATTCCAACTTGCTCCTACTTAGTACACTGTCCCTAGATATGATATAGCAGTATCCTGGTCCAAGGAAGTCATTGTTCTACTGTATTCAGCATTCATCAGACATATCACTGAGTACAATGCTCACTTTGGTATGTACCTAACCAGGCATATCCAACAACTGGAACATCTGCAGAAGTTCCTCATTAAAAGAATACAGGGAGTAAGTAACATGTCCTATGTAAACCCCCTCAAGGCCCTATTCCTGTATTCTGTCCCCTACAGGTTGTCGAGGGGAGGTCTATGCTTGGTATGCAAGGCATTGCCAGACCCCATTCTGATAGACCTCCTGCATATCTGCAAAAGAAACACCACCAAAATTACCCATTATAAAGACTTAAACCTTATATGTGATATGAATAGGACATGCTTGAGAGACATTATGCATCCCAGAGTCTACCCCTTCTCTGAAACAGGTTCTCCAATCATGTGAAGCAGAGTTTCTCCCTAACCCAATTGTGTAACTTAGGCATTTGGATGGAGAACAGGAAATTCATCCCTGGTTTGGCACCTATGTGTCTAATGGACACTGGCAGCCTGCAAATGGTTCATCTCCCAGTACCCTGCTTGTGAAGGTTTCTCCTCCCAGGCCCATGCTTAAAGTTATGAAGGGTGCTAGAACTTGTTAGAGATTTGGGATGCATGGCTAGGCTTAAAAAGGTCCTTGTGGTTGTTAGCTAGTAAACACATATGAACCTATTCTCTAGATATATGAGATGTGATTTTCAGGAAAGTTAAAGAAATAATGATCACACTGTCTCCAGCCAACACACAAGCTATAGTGACATTCTGCACATATCTCTGAAGTGTGACTGTGAGGAAATTTTAAGAAATAATGACCACTGTATCCCCTGTCCCACACACACTTTGGCAATCTTTTTGCCGACTTTTTAGACTAGGTGGGCCCATGGATGAGGACTGGAGTAACTCACTTATACACCCAGAAATAATGGTCCCTAGAAGCTCTGATGTTCTAGATATCCTCTAATGCATTTTATTCTTTATGTTTTCACTACTCAGAAGATTTATGTATGCACCCCTCCAATATTATTTTTATACACTTTTTTGCACTGCCCCTGACAAGCCAAATCTGTCAGTAGATGTAGACATACACACAGACAGACACACACATGCACACACACACACATACACACACACACACACACACACACACACACACACACACACACACACACACACATACACACACACGCGCGCGCGCATGCGAACATGCACACACGCAGACACACGCGTGCGTGCGAACATGTACACACGCACACGTGCAGACACACACACACACACACACACACACACACACACACACACACACACACACACACACACACACACACACACACACACACACACACACACATGCACACACACACACAAACCATGTTTTCTACACAACTGAAAGATAATCAATTCATCTATATTTTTTTCTTTTGGGTGTTGGAGAAAACAAGAACACCTGATAAAACCAAAAAAGCAAAAGGGAGGAAATGCAGCTGCCACACAGATGGAGCCACATCCAAGAATTCAGGCAGGGAAATGAGAGCTGTTAGATGGCAGCACTACTTACTGTACCACTATTGTGCTTCTTTCCCCACACATCTTACCCGGACCACCAGAAACAGCCACTTATTGTGTTGAATGCTGTCGTCTGATGCAGAATGGAAGAAGGTTCATAGGTTCATAACTATTAGACTAGGTGCCCATGCTGACCATTTTAAGCCTAGCTAGTTTCCCTGTTTATGCTCAAAATAACTTATCCCATTTGTTTATGGATTGGGCTTATCCATCCCATGGTTGATAATTATATATTACCTCTAAAAAGAATACTGGGATCATACCATAGATAACTTTAGGGGACCCATGCATGAGATAAAGCATTTTGGAGTTACTTCTTCCATTAGTAGTACAGGGTCAGTCTTGGGGTACATTTTTTGTCTCCCAGCCATAGATCTAAGTTGTGCTTGAAAATGGAGAGGGATGAAGTTTGTTTTATGTGGCTGGCATGTCTGTTCCACAGCAGTGGTATCCACTGCGAGATATACCCATCCCTACAAACCACTCGGTTGATGTTAAAGAAGAGGTTTAAATCCCTAGAGAGAGTACTTCTGATGGTGTCTGACTTGCTGATGTGCAGTAAATCCTTCAGTAAGAGTCATAGGATGCCTTGTATGCCAGACACAGGCTACCTGTTTAGCAGGCTGTAGAATACCTAGTATTGTGACAGGCTTTGAGTTGTCCATGTAGGTCATATTGTTTAGGCCTTGTACCCATTTAGTAAGGTATCTCTGTAGGTGATCCATATGCTGCATGTATCTGGACAGATACAGGACATAACAAAGGAGTCATTATATTCAATGGCTGGTCTAATGAGGACTGAGTAAAGGGGGACAAAGATATCCTCTGATCTAGACACAATCCCTTTGTTTATAAGCTGTGCAATATAGAAGGACTTTCTTACAATAGGCAAATGACAACAGAGGCAGAACATGGTCAAATGGGGCCTTATGCAGGGGAATCGACAAGTCCACCTCCCTCCATAGCCATTCTGGTGTTGGATTACTTGTCTCTCTCTCTCTCTCTCCTCCTAAATACCATAAACATTGTTCAAAACTGTCAGTTTGCATACTATTTTCTTCTTTACTTTTGAAATGAAGGCAGTGATATTGATTTAATGTAAAACTTTTATTTTAAATATCCTTTGTTGACTAGGTTAGTCCCACTAGATTGGTAGAGTTTTTCAAGGGAGACCCTTGGTGGTATTTATACTATTAAGGGACATTTGGCCAGGGCACTGGGAAACTTCCTCCTACTCTTCTCAATAGCTCAGATGGAGGTAAAAGATCTCACAGCACCTTCCATTACTACAGACAGATGGGGCATTCAGTTAAAGATCTCATCCAAAGGATGACACACCAAGGAGTGCAGCACCCCCGGTGTACTGCACTGCTGTGTCAGCAATCCATCTACATGGTGTGGGAGTAAAACCCACAGCCTTCTGCACTAAAGGCAGGTTTGCTACCTGTTTAGGGTTACCATAATTCTTTGTATGTGAAAGAGGTCAGAAAAAATTTGCTGCTACCAGCACATATTATTTCGTCCTCTTAGGTTGAAGAGCAAAAAAAAAAAAAAAAAAAAAAAGGTCCGTGTTTGGGGATTTTTGATTGGCTCGTATACCTACAAACCAATCAAAACCGCGCATGGGGACCCTCTTCTGTTTAATGGGGTACATCAAGCATCTCCACATTGAACAGAGCTCCGTTTTTTGATTGGCTTGTATACCAGTATATAAGCCAATCAAAAATGCGCACGCGGAACCTCTTCTTTTCAATGGGGAACATCAAGCAGTTCCACATTGAACAGAGCTCCGCCTTTGTTTGGCTTGTATACCAGTATACGAGATAATCTAAAACGCACACAGCGGACCCTCTTCTGTTCAATGAGGAACATCAAGCTGTTCTGCATTGAACAGAGCTCCGCTTTTTGATTGGCTCGTATACCGGTATACGAGCCAATCAAAAATGAGCACAGCGGACCCTCTTCTGTTCAATACGGAACATCAAGCAGTTCCGCATTGAACAGAACTCCGTTTTTTGATTGGCTCGTAACCGGTATACGAGACAATCAAAAAAAAAAAAAAAAACTCCGAAATAGGGATGTCTGCTTTTTGAAAATTCTGCGATTAAACCTGGACAAATTGCAGAATTTTCAAAAACAGCCCGGACAGGAGCTCAAAAAAGAGGATGTGTCCAGGGAAACCTGGATGTATGGTAACCTTATACCTGTTGTACTACTACCACTGCTTTCAAGTTCTATAGCACAAACACTGACAGCCATTTGCTAAACAAAACAGTTGCACTTTGAAAACAGACTATGCATGTGCAATACTAAATTTCTCTTTCCTTGAAGCTCACATACCTTGAAAATGTACTGAGACTCAAATTCTTTGAAAATGAATTGCTTAATGACTAAGTAAGCAGTCTGGCAGTTAGTGTAGAGGATTCAGGCTCTGTTTTCTGTAACCAAGGTACAGGATTTGAGCCTGCGCAAGTTAATTAATTAACCTGCCATCCCTAACTAGGGCATTATAAACGCACACACACCCATACACACACACACACACACACACACACACACACACACACACACACACACACACACACACACACACACACACACACACACAAGGCATGCTCATCTTTCCAGTTCTAACTTCCCTGTTCATTAATGGTAACAGTTCTGTTCCAACAAGTTCTCTGCTTGTTTTTAAATCCCCCACTAAAGCAGCAGCAGCAGCAGGAAGTTCCAATGTTTAAATCCAGATTGCTGTATCTGCATTGTACTAAAAAAAACATGCACAGGTGCAGTGTGTGTCCTTAAAGAAGAAACTGCACAGATGCAGAGTGCATCCTGAAAGAAGAGATGTATTTTTTTAAATTGTTTTAATAAAGATTAAATGTTGTGGCAGCCCTCCAGTTAGCCAGTGGGCCCTAGGCAACAGCCTAGGTTGCCTAGTCCTGGATTCGGCTCTGCATGACCAATATTCAAATCACCCACATGCACACACATGCACAAACATAAGCCACAGCAAAGACTTTACAAAGCATTTGAATCCATATATCCATAATCCTTTCCCCTTCCCCTGTTTTGCACATGGGGTCAAGGTGTCATATCAGCAGTGACCTAGGGACAATGTTTACACTGGCAAGCACACCTGTCAACTGTATAGATTTTTGCAGAATGTCCAGATTTCTGCCTCATATTTTTGGCCTGTTTTTCATAAAATGTAGTTTTTTTTTTTCTGGCAAATTAGTGGCAAATGGTTTAAGACTGAAGTTAGAAAATAATGACAGACATTTCAGTTTCAGACTTCATATCCTTCAGAAAAATTCATGCTAATGAAAAGTCTGTTATTCTATCAACTTTCTAAGTTTGTAAGAACAATATTTTAAAAACTGTCCCTATTTTTGGCCTTTGTCCTACTTCTATTTATGGATTTGTCCAGATTTCTTGCTCTAAGAGGTTGAGAAGTAGACTGCCAAGTGGCTAGCCCTGCTGCAGTTCTTCCATACCACTGGATACATGCTGACACTTAAGGCCAATTTAGACTGTCTAATCTACCTACTACATGTCTCTGGAATGTGGGAGGAAACTGGAGCATCCAAAGAAAACCCACGTGAACACAGAGAGAATGTAAAAACACAACACAGAAGACACCTCAGCTATGACTCAAACTTGAATGCAGATAGGAAATTCAAGTGAAAGAGTAACTACTTCAGGAAGCATACTTCAGAAATGTATTGGATCTTAGTATGATTCAAAATACCTTTTAAGTATTCACCACAACTGGATTTCCTCTCAGAAACCCTAATTTCCGGATTTCATGACAAAGACCCTGAATTTCTGACTGTCAGAAAATTTTCCTGATGGGTGGCAACCCTAGATATAGAGGAAGCTGGGCACATGAGGTTTGGAACTGATTTACTGGAGGTGCAGTTTGTCTAAAACAAACAATTTTAAGTCTACATACACAGAGCAATGTGCCACCTAGCATGTGTCTAGCTACACCAAACATTTTTAAACACTTAGCTCTGTAACTGACAGGCCTGGAACTGACTTTAAGAAAACACCAGTCCTGGACTAGCCTGACTGTCGCTGACTACATAATAAAGGCAGAAAGAAAAAAGAAACCAGCTCTTAATACCAACAATTGCACTACTTTAATAGCAAAATGCAGTGCAGTATAATTATTTTCAGGAAATGCACTCATTCGAGGCACTCCTTAAAATGGAGAACATCGACATCTGTGCAGTGACAGAGATCTGGTTCAAAGCTCCAGAGAGCACCCCTGCATTACCAGGCTATAATTCATACCACACCTTACGGCCACCTAACCCGCAACGAAGCACTAAAGGTGGAGGCATGTCCATATTCATTAAGGATATTCACACATCCAGGCTAGTTGCACAGCATAATGCATCCGAGATTATCCAAGTGCAACTAACTCTGGGCAAGACCGCAATCCAAATTGTAGCTTGCTACAGACCCCCCACCATGCCCCACGATTCCCACTCCTTATTTCTTGATACACTGGAAAGTATTAGGGTACCACCCAACACCCTAATAATGGGCGATTTCAACTACCCCACCATTAACTGGGAAAACTACTCATGTACCAACTCTTTTGCTCAACGTTTTCTGGAATTCATAAATTCGAATGCCTTGGAGCAACTTATTCACACCCCCACCAGGGGCAGTAATATCCTAGACCTGGTCATTACCAGCATGGGCAAACAGTGTTCCATACCAGAGGTCAATTCCTTGTTGGTCAGATCCGACCACAAGCTAATCACCCTAGACATCCACATCTCGCCCCCACCCCCAATTAAGGAAACCACCGTAAAAAAAAACTTCTCCAAAACCAACTTCACACTTCTTAAGACAAAAGTGGCAAACTTCATGACACCCATGCAGATGGACAATAGAGTTACAACTGCTGAATCCTACACAAATGCACTTTATAAGCACTTACTTAAGTGCATGGATCATGCTATCCCTAATAGAACGAAGATGCTATCCTCCAAAAAAAGAAAGCCGATCTGGTGGTCCTATGCCATAAACAAACTCTACAACAGAAGAAAGAAACTGTTGCAAAAAAGAGTAAAATCCCATGACTGGAGGAACTCCCTGGTCAACCTCAGTAAGAAGCTGAGATCCCTCATAAAACCCTCCAAAGCTAGTTTTGAAAACAAAATTGCCACTGACTCTAAAGGCAACCACAAAGCATTCTATAGCTATGTCAAGAATCTCAATGGCAACACTCAGATCTGCTCTGAGTTACAGCACAATGACACTAAATATACAGAACCAACTGATGTTGCCAACATCCTGGCAGACAGGTTCAGTGCTAACTTTACCCCCCTCTCACCCCCTAGAGGGCCCATCTCTATACCATAAGAATGCAAAGTTCCTGTAATCACGGCTGCACAGGTAAAAAACACACTCTCCAAAGCCAAGAACACAGCATCCATGGGACCTGACAATATCCCAGGCTGCGTTCTACATGAACTACAAAATGAACTGGCACCCTACCTAAGTACCATGTTCAATCATAGCCTCACATCAGGCTTTGTGCCCACTGAATGGCACACTGCGACAGTTATCCCACTTCATAAAAGGGGAGCCACAACGGACCCCAGGAACTACCGTCCCATTAACCTGACGAGCCTGGTCTGCAAGGCCATGGAACGTATCATCATGGAACTCATAAACAAAGACATTGGTTATCTCCAAACTCTGGACCCTACCCAGTTCGGATTTGTAAAAGGCATATCATGTCTCCTAAACCTGACTGACTTCTTTGAAGCAGTCACCAAACCATAGATGAGGGTAAATTGATTCACATAGCTTATCTAGATCTCGCCAAGGCTTATCAACACCATCCCCCTCTCTGGAATTATAGATAAGCTCACTAAACTAGGTATAAATCCCTATGTCACAAGATGAGTTGCCAACTGGCTCATGGACAGAACCCACACCGTGAAAGTAGTTGACTCCAAATCCAACTTCAGACCAGTGACAAGTGGACTACCACAGGGTTCAGTCCTGGGAACTCTCCTGTTTGGTATCTACTTCTCTGAAGTACAGGCTAACACAGAAGGTCTTTGGCTAACACAGTTTGCAGATGACTGCAAACTAGGAGCCATAATCGAAACTCCTAATGATGTGGACATACTACAAAAGGGCCTCACTGAGACAGATACCTGGTGTCAAAGCCATGGCCTGAAGCTCAATGCCAAAAAGTGTATTGTCATCCCCTTTGGTAAAAATTCTGTACCCATGAACTACCACATAGCTGGTAGTCTACCTAACACCAAAAATGTGATTAAGAGACCTTGGGACACAGGTGGACAGTAGTCTCTCCTTTGATAATCACATCACCACAGTGGTCAGGAAATCCTTCTACATGGCTCACCTCATCACAAAAGGTTTCTCATCCAGAAAAAAAGAGGTAATTGTTCCCCTCTACTCATCACTCATTAGACCCATTATAGAGTATAACACCCCTTTTGGTATGTACCTCACAAGACATCTACAACAACTGGAAAGGCCACAGAAATACCTCACAAAGAGGATTACTGGCCTCAAACATATGCCCTATGCAGACCGTCTCAAAAAACTCCAGCTTTACTCCGTCAAATATCGCCTACTCAGAGGCGATCTCTGCCTAACATACAAAGTTATGTCAAACCTAGAGTTGTTGGACATGCTCCACTTAAAGAAATCCCAATCCCTCTGAGCTACATGCTCTAGGGACTTAAACCTTGTCATCACAATAAACAGAACATGCTGGAGGGATAGATTCCTGTCCCAGAGACTTCCCATACTCTGGAACAGACTACCTATCTATGTCAAACTGAGCTCCTCATTAGCACTCTTCAAGAAAAATCTTGATGATTGGATGGGAAATAGGAAATTCACCCCAAGGATCACTTCTGTGACTCTGCTCAACAGGGGCACAGGAAAATAATTTTCTTGGGTGGCGAAAGCCAGGGTACATTTTTGGCTAGGCTTATGTATTTATTTATTTATTTATTTTATTTATTTATATTTGTTGACCGGGAGTGTCCAACTGGACGTAGGTCCATTCTCAGTGGAGGCCACGGGAGAAAAGCTTCACAGTTAAAATAAACAGACAGTAGTTACATTGGATTACATAGCGATTAACAATTTACATAGCAATTACTTACAACATATTTACAGATGAAGAACATAGTACATCAGTAGACAACTAGAATCTTTATCTGTGAAGTACATAACAGACATTAACAAATGTTACAAGAAGAAGTTCCTGCTGTATAAGAAGTACTGGCTTATGAGTATCTGAGCTTGCTATAATCAAGGTAGTTAGTGGAGTGGAAAGAAAGGTAGTGGTTGGATGGGGTGGGTGATATTAGAGTGGGAGTTGCAAGGGCATAGCCAGCATGTTTTAGGTGCACTTTTAGTAAAGTTTTGAAGTGGGTGCATGATGGTATGGAGGTAATTGTGGATGGAAGGGAGTTCCATAATTTGGCTATGGTGCAAGAGAATAGTGCTTCACCAGCAGAGTTATTGGCTTTAGTGATCTGCAAGTGATTTTTGTTGCTGGATCTTAGTGGTCTGGTGGTGCGATAGGGTTGGAGTAGATTCTGGAGGGATGGGACATTTAGTGGATGGTTTACTAGTTTGTGGGCGAGTGAGAGTTGATACCATTGAAGGAGGTGAGGGAGTTCAAGCCAGCCCTGTTCAGCAAGTGAGAGACAGTGGTGACTATGGTAGGATGCCTCTGTGGCGAATTTGGCGATTTTGTTGTAGCAGGTCTCTAGCTTGTTTAAATCGCATTGCCTTATTTTGGTATATATTGGACAGGCATAAAGTAGGGTGGAGATAAGGTGGGAATTTGCTATTGAAATCTTTGCTGCTTTGGTGAGAAGTTGCTTATTTCTGTATAGCGCTCCTAGTTTATTGTGGACTTTTTTTATGGTCAAGGATATGTGAATGTCAAATTTTAGTTTATTTTCTATTTCCACTCCTAGCAATTTGGTGTGTTCAGTTGGGTATATAGTGGTGTTGTCTTTTGCTGTGATGTTAAAGTGAGAGTTGTTTTGAGTATGTTTGGTGGGTTGGAAGATGAGTAGTTTCGTTTTGTTTGGGTTGAGTATTAATTGGGCATCAGATAACCAAGTTTCAACAGAGGAAAAGGCTTTCTGTGTGACTTTTTGCAGTTTGGGTAGGGACTGGGCTGAGCAGAAGATGGTTGAGTCATCTGTGTATTGTATGAGTGTTCCACATTTGGTGGCAGAGGCTAGATTATTGGTGAAAACAGAGAAGAGTAGGGGTCCAAGGATGGATCCTTGGGGAACCCCTATGGAGACAGGTAGTTGGGGAGATATGTCATTCTGCCATACAACGGATTGTTGGCGGTCAGACAGGTAACTCTGAAGCCAGTTAGTGACCGATTGTGAGAAGGATAGGTTATTGAGGACAGAGATAAGTTGTTTGTGTGGGACCATGTCAAATGCTTTAGATAGGTCTAGGAAAGTAGCAGAGGAGAGATATCCATTGTTTTTATGCTGAAGGATAGTGTTAGTAAAGGAGAGTAAGGTAGTGGTGGTGCTATGGTTTGTTTGGAAACCATGCTGAGTATTGGAAAGTAGGTTGTTAGTAAGGAGGTAGTCTGAGACCTGAGAGTGTATGCATCTCTCTAGTATTTTGGACAGTGGAGAGAAAATAGCTATGGGGTGGTAATTGGTTAGCTCTGTGACGGGTCCGCCTTTGTAGAGGGGAATTATATGTGATACTTTCCACAGTGTGGAAACGTAACTTTCTGACAGAGATCGGTTAATCAAGATGGATACTGGGTAGGCCAGAGCATCAGCTGCGGTTTGTAGGTATTCACTTGGGAGGTTGTCTGCTGCTAATCTGGTGGGCTTAAGTTTAGTTAAGAGTTTTTTTATGTTGGAGGTAGGTACAGGAGAAAAAGAGAAGGCAGTGGGGAGATTACTAGTTGAAGGTGTGGGTTGGAGGGGAGGGGGGTTGTGTTGTTTAGCTAGTGATAGTATGGTTTGTGTGAAGTGTGTGTTGAATGAGGTAGCAATATTTTCTGAGGAGTGAGGGATGTTAGGAGGAGGGGTACTGACTTTACCTGGGTGGAGGATGGAGTTTATGGAGGACCAGAATTGTTTGGGGTTGTGTTGAGAGGTGTCTAGGGCAGACTGGTAGTATTGGAATTTGTCCTGTTTTATTAGATTTTTGACTCTATTGTGTAGTTCTAGGAATTTCTGTCTAGTTGAGGGGGTTTTGGTTTTGCACCAGTGCTCCCAGGCTTTATCCCTGTTTTTCATTTCTGACTTAGTGGTTTTCTGTAGCCATGGGGAGGGTTGTGCTTTGATTCTGGAAAGTCTTATGGGGGCATGGTAATTAAGGATGCTCAGGAAGGTAGTATTAAAAAATTCAACTGCGTCATCAAGGCTGAGGTACTTTAGAGGATGCCAGTTACATTCTTTGGAGGATGAGATGAATGTGAGTGGGTTAAAGTTTAGTTTTTTACGTATTTGACGGTAGATTACAGGTTTAGCTTGGTATACGTATTTTTTGAGTAGGAATGTTGGGGAGTGATCACTGAGGCTACCTGATAAGCAGCCTGTTATATATGACTGGGGGCTCTTACTGACTAGTATCCAGTCCAGGGTAGTGTGCTTGCTGGAGTTTTTATTTATCTTGGTTGGTGACTGGACAAGTTGGGTGAAGCCATGAAGGTTTACATGATGGGTTCGATGGTTGCCAGAACAGGATTGCCAGTCAATATTGAAATCACCTAAAATGATAGTTTCTTGGGGGATATGGTGGGTAGACCAGCTGAGGAGGTTTTCTAGTGGAGGGATGTTTTGGCCAGGTGGGAAGTAGCATCCAATTATGTTGATGGTTTTGTTTTCGTTTATTTTGAGGTTGGTATATATTATTTCTTCATTGCCTATTTGTGGAGCTGATGATTTTAAGATCTGGATGTTTAGATGCTGTTTAAATATTATAGCTACACCGCCTCCTTTCTTATTTAGCTGGTCTACTCTTAGTATGCCATAACCTGTGGGAAGTATTTACTCACTGGTAATGTGAGGTTTTAGCCAGGTTTCTGTCAGGATGACTATATCTGGGGAGTACAAGTCTATGGTGGAATGGAGTTCATGGACTTTGTTGGATATACTTCTAATATTTAGGCTTAGTAGAAGGAAGTCACTTGGCTTTCTATTGGCTGTAATATGGGAGAAGTTGTGGTTTCTAGTCTGATTATGAGGATTGGGGTTGGAGATGGTAGGGCCAGGATTGGGGTGGATATCTCCACTTAGGGCTAGTTTAGATATGCATGAGGTTATTAGTTTTCTCAGTTTTTGAATGTGTTTGTTTATAAGGGAAACTTTATGATTGTGCTCTTTGGGTAATAGGTATGGTGGGAGGGTTACTGTGTAAAGTTGTAGGGATGCTTTATGCTTGAGTAATATAGTTGGTAGAATATGTGGGGGGGTGCATAGGGATGTTTCTTGAGTTGGTGGGAGGGGAGCTGAGTGATGGTGAGGCATGAGTGGTGGTGTGAGTAGTAGTACAGTGGTAGTGGTTGAGTGGCTTATATAGGCCCTAGGGCCAATAGCCTAGTACCTACCTATGAACCTATGGAACTACTAATATACTATTAAAGACCTTATCTAAATTAGATACAGAATGTTAAGATGAACTTAAAAATAGATCAAGAAAAGACAAATGTTCACTTCCACACATGTAGCACACTCGCAGGTGTAGCTGAATAGTGTACGGATTCTTTGCTACCTGACTCTGGTGACACCCCTATTTACACTCAATACACCAAGATTGCAAATAATAGCAGATTTTATTATAGATGGAAGCTCTAGTCTTAACAGGCAACAGCACAGTAGCAAGCAAATTATTACAGTAGCACAAAGTTTAGCAATAAGGCAATATGAGGTATACATACAGTAAAATCACACCTCCCAGAACTCTAAGTGAGGTCTTGTCATTCAAATATGAGCGAAAATGCAATGTCATTAAGCAGTAAAGACTTTATAATGCAACAAAACTAACAGCAGCTATAACCTTGATCAGTTCTAATCAAATCAAACTGTGAAACCACTCTGTTACACCCTGTTCACTGGCCAGTGACTACTTACAGTCTTAATGCTGGCATGATGGGGCCTGAAGTTGGAGCTCATATGAAACCCGGGTATTTGTAATCCGCAAACCATTTAAGAAGAAATCCACACTGAGGGGCGAGTAACATGACATAACACTATTTCGAGATAATGCTAAACAGCTGTCTGGTAATCGAAAATGGCTTCTTTATAATAGGCCCAACAGTATTCCTGTTCTTGCTGATCAGATGCAGGCATGGGACTACTGGTTCCAGACTTCTCTCCTGATTCCACAGATCACCATCGACCAGGTTTTCAGAGGAGGGAAAGCACAATCTGCAACTTCACTTCCCTGTCCCAGACACTAGAGAAATCTGGTTTTAATGCAAGGCCCCTTATTCCTTCACCCTGTGTTTCAGTCTCCTCCCTTTCACTTTTAATTTCTCTCTTTTACATAAAATGAAAAGGAGATCCACCTTGTGGTGTATCAGAAAAATAAAGTCTGTTAACCATACAGTGAAATACAGTGGGAGCTATACTCTCTCCCCACTTGCAAAGGTAGATTAGCAGCAATATATATATATACAAACACTAATGTACCATCAACTGAACAGTATTTCTGCATTCAAAAGATACATCCCAGCAAGGGGGATCAACATTATGCTTAGCTTGGGATGGGGCATCACCAGTTGAGTAGGAGGCATAGGGATCATGAGCGTAGACTCTCCGATTAGCAGTGGTCACTGGCTCCTGTGTACTATGTCCCAAACTGTCATATGTAAGCCTCTGTGGGGCTGAATCAGTGTCTGATGCTTGGGTTCAAAAATGACAACTGGGGAATTCTGCTCTGAGGGTTGGACACTTACATCACACTCAGTGTCCAGTTCCTCAGTAGGCATATTGTTTCCTTCTAAGATTTCTCTTGTATAACTTCACTTTCTTTCTCCATAACTGTACAATTGTCCTCAGCACCATTATTCGAAGTTTGCATAGCAGGACCTCCATCAGCATCAGGTTTTGCAAGACGCACAGAAACATCACTCAGTCTGTTGTTGATGCTGGAATGTTTAAAGTGACAAGGGACAAATTCTGGTGCATTTACATTGAGATTGCGGTCCATGGGGTCTCGAACATCATCATAGAAAAGTCCACTGAAACCCCAGTCATCATCACTGTCCTCCTCTCCTTCAGAAGGAGGAATCATAGGGTCTTGAACATTTGGGAGGATATTTCCTCTCTGCCTTAGTCTTCTGGATCGCCTTGAGTTAGGTTTCACTGAGCCATTTTGGGTTACGGATTCATAAGTCTCACTGATTCTGCCAAAGCCATTAAGTAGTTGTGGTGCCAGGTTTTGATGGGTCTTTCTTTCCCATCAGGGCAGACTTGGTAGACAGGGATGTTGGGTAGTTGAGAACAAAATATGTAGATCTCAGTTCCCCAACGGTCATCTAGTTTGTGCTTTCTTTACCGGCCCAAATTTCTCAAGAGAACTCTGTCCCCTGGTTGGAAGTCATGTATCTTCACTTTCTTGTCAAAGTGAGCCTTGTTTCACTGATGTCTTTGTCCTGTTGTTTGTTCAGCTTGCTCATAGGTCTGCCTGAGGTGCTTCTTAAGTCTCTCCCAATAACTGCCATGAGATCGCATTTGCGTATCATCAGCTGTGACGCCAAAGGTTAAATCAACAAGAAGATGAGCTTCTCTTCCAAACATTAGGACGTAAGGCGAGAATCCTGTAGCATCATTTTTAGTGCTGTTGCATGCATGCACCACTGTGGCAACATGTCTACTACACTGAGTCTTCTTCTCAGTAGATAGTGTTCCCAACATGTCTAGTAAAGTTCTGTTGAAACGCTCAGGCTGAGGATCCCCTTGAGGATGATAGGGAGTGGTGCAACTTTTCTGAATTCCCAAAAGAGCGAGTAGTTCATGGACAAGCTTGCTCTCAAAGTCATGGCCTTGATCAGAGTGTATCCTTTGTGGCAGGCTGTAGTGTACAACAAACTTCTCAACAAGTAGTTTTGCCACTGTAATAACTTTCAGATCCCGAGTTGGAAATGCTTGAGCATATCTCGTGTAGTGGCCTGTCACCACCAGCACATTACTGATCTCATCTTCATCTGGTTCAATGCAAAGGAAGTCTATACATACCAGTTCCATGGGTCCACTACTCTCCATTTGACCCAATGAGGTCGATCTGGTGGGCAGATTCTTTCTCTGAATGCAGCAAAGACATGTACGACAAGAATCTTCAAACAGGATTTATACATATTAGGCGCACCTATGATAATATACAAAGAATACTAACTATTATTGACTATTTAAATAGAGAAAAACAAGAGGCCTTAATAGTTGCATTGGATATATAGAAAGCTTTTGACTCCTTAAACTGGCATATCTTGTTCAAAATATTAGAATATTATGAGTTTCCTAGCTTTTTTATTTCATTAATAAAGAACATATATAAAAACAATTTAGCATATGTAAAATTAGGACCTTTCACCTCTGAATCAATAATATTGACAAAGGGCACAAAACAAGGTTGTCCCATGTCCCCCATATTATATGCATTAGCCATTGAAATATTTGCCATCTCAGTACGAAACAATCCCAAAATAGAGAGTATAAATGTATATAATCAATATAATTCAAAAATAATGTTATTTGCAGATGATATACTTCTTACCACATCTACTTCTAAAAAATCATTAAAAGAATTAGATATGCAAGTTGATACATTTTATTCAATTTCAGGATTACATTTTAACAAAACGAAATCAAATTTTATGATATTGAATAAAAAACTGATTTTCAAATAAATGATAATCATATAATTGGTAAACAATCTCTCACTTTAAAATATCTAGGTATAACATTAAGTACAACATTAGAAAAAAATTTAAATATAAATTACAGGGAAATCATAGACACAATAAAGTCAAATATAATAAAATGGAACAAAACATATATAACATTTGAAGCTAGATTGCAAGCAATAAAAATGATATTACTTCCAAAAATCCTATATATAGCACAAGCTATTCCAGTCAATACCAGGCAAATATTTTTTAAAAGAAATAAATACATTATCATTAAGATTTCTTTGGCATCCTAACAAAAACAGAATAACTTATACACACCACATTAGACCATGGAATCTAGGTGGAATCAATTTCCAGGATATTGAAACTTATATTAGAGCCTTCATTTTTAAAATAATTATAAATTGGATATATCTGTGCTATTCTTCTAACTAGAAATCTCTCCACACTGTTATTTATTTATTCAAATGAAAATACCATTTTAAAGAATTTAATGATGGACAATCATATTAATAAACCATGGCATATCTTATGCGCTAGCCTTCAATATAATCTAACAAAACCTACTAATTTAAAATACTTAAATGATATGTATAATTCATTTAGACGATTTGCAACTTCTAATACAGATATAAAGTTATGGCTAGAAATTTTATATCCTTTCAAATGTAACAAGAAATTTTCCAAACAAAATGCATAGGATGGTTTTCATTACTTGGGAAAAGAAACAATTAATTTGCTGGCAACAATGCATTAATGAACATAAGGCTTTGGATAGTTAACTTATAATCTCTCTACATTAGACTGGGTATTATTACAAAGCATATTATAATACTCACAAGATCTATGCAGAATAATTAACAATTCTTCTTTTAGAGATAAACCTACACTTATAACTCATTTATATGAAATAATATACAATAATCAAAACTGGGAAAATTTGACATCAAAATAATATAAAATTTTAATAAATTATAAAGTTAAAATCAATCAAAGTTTGGAATCATATAACAAAAGGTCATTCAATAAATTTATCCCTGGAAAACAAAACCAAAATACTAAATTCTGTTACATTGGCATCCAACATACAATTTTGGAGAATTTACACATGAAAATTTTTGCACAGATCTTTTTTTTATGCCAAATAGATTAAAAAATGTAATACTTCTAATAATGTTACATGTTGGAGATGCTTGCAGAGTTGTAAAGCAGATTGGATACATGTATTTCATGACAGTATTAAAGTTAAAACATTTTGGGAAGATGTTAGCAATTTCATACAAGCCATATTCTCAGATACATTTGTAGTAAGTAAATCACTAATTTTATTGAATGTTAATGAGAATTTAGATTTAAATAATAGCAATCTCTACCTACTATAGAACATTCTAGCAAATGCTAGAAAATGTATTACCAGAAAATGGAAATCAAATCTGGAACCATCATTTAAAGAATTTCTGCTAATATCAAAGGAAACTGCATTACTGGAAACCAGACTAAAATAACTAAGAATTGCACCAAGACGATGAAACAAGAATCCATGGGAAAAAATACTATCACTTATTGAGACACTAAACTTGAATTCAAACTCTTAATGAGAGTAAAAGAAAAAGGAACAAGTGATCTCTCATTAATATGATGTTACTCTGACTAGACTGATCAATATAATAATTTAATTTAATTTCATGCCAACTGTAAATATTGTATATATTTAATCATACTGTTTTACTTATCAGAAAATGTATTAAGATTATTATACAATGGAATTATTTGAAAGATTAATAAAAAACACTTGGAGTAAAAAAAAAAAAGAATCTTCAACATCTTGTTTCATGTGTAGCTAGTAGAATCTGTCTCGTACAAGTCCTAGAGTTCTGTCATAACCAAGATGACTGTGTTCATCGTGCAATGACCAAAGTACTACTTTTCGATGCATTTGAGGAAGCAACAATTGCCATTTTTCACTGCCAAGTGCACTAGGAGATCTCCTATACACTAGACCATTTTGTATCTGGAGTCTGTCCCAGTCTTTAGCCAAAAGTCTTGCCAGTGGATGAATATCTGTGTGAAGTATATCAACTTGTTTCTTCTCTAAAGCAGCTACCACCAGCTGACCTAAGGGGTCTTCTTTTTGATCTCTCCTGAGGTCACTGTTACTCAAAGCTGGTAGCGATGAAGCCTGTAAAGTGACCAGATTACAGTAAGCTTGGGGTATGCTTTTCACAGACATACTCAACTTCTAGGCCCAACATTCAGTTTGTTGGTAGCAGGTTGCAATCTGGCACATAGCCCTTACTCCTGGTGCTGGAATTTCCACCCATTCATCATCAGGGTGTAAATCCCCATGAAGTCTTCTGGACAGACCATCAGCATCTCCATTTTCATGTCCTGGGTGATATTTTAAACTGAAGTTGTAGTTGGATAAAGCTGCCATCCATCTTTGGCCAGTAGCATCTAGCTTTGCAGTGGTCTGGATGTATGTCAGAGGGTTGTTGTCAGTCTGAACTTTGAATTCATCCCCATAGAGGCAGTTATGCAGCTTGTCTACTACAGCCCACTTTAAAGCAAGGGTTTCCAACTTGTGTGCAGGATAGTTCCTTTCTGTTGAAGATAAACTTCGACTGATAAAAGCCACAGGTCTCAGTTTCTTGTCATGCTCCTGGTAAAGGACTCCTCCTAAACCATCTCTGCTAGCATCCACATGTAATGTGTATGGCTTTGTTGAGTCGGCATATGCCAACACCGGGGCATAAGTGAGACAATACTTAAGCTGTTCAAATGCCTCTTCACACTCAGGTGTCCAACGACTCTCAATGAATTCTTTAGAGCCTCTTGGTCCCTTTGGCTTCTTCAGAAGGGTGTTTTCATCTGTTTCATCTGTGTCCTCATCATTTCAGAGCAATTGATTGAGTGGTCTTTCTATCTTTGAAAATCCTTCCACAAACCTTCTATAGTAACTGCAGAACCCAAGGAAAGATCACAGCTTTGTGATGGTTCTGGGTCTGGGCCAAGATGTCACAGCTTTCATTTGCAAACACTACATGTCCCACATAGGTCACTGAAGGTTGGAATAATTTGCATTTGTCCAGTGACAACTTCAGTCCTTCCTTCTCAATTCTGTCCAAAACCTTTGTAAGTCTTTCTTCGTGCTCCTCTAGGGTTTTCCCAAAGACAATGATGTCATCAAGGTAGACTAAGACTTCCAGGAGATAGATGTCTCCAACCGTTCTTTCCATGATTCTCTGGAAAGTTGCTGGTGCATTCGATAAACCTTGAGTTAAGCGATCAAACTCAAAAAATCCCAAAGCAGTGATGAAGGCAGTCTTCTCTTTATCTTCTGGGTGCATAGGGATTTGATAGTTACCACTCCTTAAGTCCAGCACACTGAACCACTTACTGCCCACCAGGCAATTTAGAGCATCTTCAATCTGGGGTGTTGTGTCCTGGTCTGGAATGGTTCACTGATTCAGAGTACGATAGTCAACACACATGCAAACTGACCCATTCTTCTTCCTGACAACGACAATGGGAGAGGCATATGGACTTCTTGACACTCGTATTATCCCTGCGGCTTTAAGTTCTTCCAGATGTTTTCTCAAGTCCTCCAGATCGCCTGGGGCTACCCTTCTGAATCGTTCTGTGAAAGGTCCATCTTTTTTTAATCTTATTTGGTGTTTTGCACTTTTTGCACAACCCACATCTAGCTCACTTGTATAAAAACAATTTTACTTCTTTATCAACAGCTCTTTAGCTCTGGTTACCCAGTCAGGGGACAAAAGACCACCTCTTAGATCAATACCCTCCAGCTTCAGCTCTTTGACACTGCTCTCGTTTCTTGTCAAAACAGAAGCAGGTAAGGGAGTGGCAGCATAAATATTTCTCATACGCACTTGTGAACACAGGACAATGGGGTACTTCCTTTATTCTTCAACCCCACAGGAAAAGTATCATAAGGATGCTTCAGCTTGTCAGCAGGCCAAACTTTGGGGAGTAATTCCAGCCCCAGTGGCAAGTCTATTTCTGGATCCATTTCCATCATGAGATGAGAGGAAGCTGTTTGTCCACACATCCTCACTTTGGCCCACAAGCAGGTGACCTGACCAGGATGAATTATATGTTCTTTCCCAGAAAGGGTCCATGCATGACCAGTCTCATCTTTTTTACTATCCTTCTCCTTCTGAAGGGCACAAAAGGCTGGTCTCAGGAGTGTATGTAATGTTGGGTGCTCCTGGGTCAACTGAGGCATCAGCATTCTTCTGATGAGGTCAGTATTTGTCCCCACTAAAATAGATGCTGATTCCTTTCCTTTTGGCCTACAGCACACAACAGTGAGAGTTTCAAAAACTTCTATTGATCCAACAATTGAGGTGGAAAATTCTAACTTGAGTGAGACATAACCATTATAGGGGAACTTTGTGTCACTTAGCCCGCAGATCTCCAAGTCTTCTAACTTTCCAAGTGGCAAATGCTTTATGTATTTCTGGTAGAAGTCTCTGAACAGAATAGTGATTTGTGCACCAGTATCCAACAATGCTTTATTGTACACACCCTCTATTGTCACTTTCACGATAGGGGACGGTCCCAGTAGGCCATCGGATACTTTCTGTTTCTAGTGTTGTTCAGCCGTACGGCAGTCAGCATGTTGTTGAGGTACAATCAGTTGGCTTCACCATTTCAAATGATGGAACTTTTTCTTAGTAATTCTTTGTGGTTTTGGATGCTGAGACTTCTGCTGATATGGTTTTCCAATTTTGGTTGTTCACCTCAGATGAACTAGAAGTGAGCACAGTGGGTAGTTTCTCTCCTCTATTGCAAGGAGTGGTTGGAAAGTAAGATCCAGGGAGACTTCTCTTGATGTTATATTTGATGGAGCTCTTGGTAACTGGGCACTAAGCTGGCTCCTTCACTGAGGCCCTTTGAAGTTTCCCTGCATTGTATTTGCCAGTAATAGCTTGTTCACTTTTTCCAAGTTTTCTGCATTTAGACACTGTCTTGCTTGATATGCTCTGCATCTCCACAGCAAAAACAAAATCCAGTAGAAACTCTGAACATCGGCTTGTTTGTTTCTTCCCTGAGTCCCTTTGTGGAGGTTCTAGCAGATGTATTCCTCCCTTCAGCTAAAGTTACCACTGCTTTCTGTAATTCTGCAACCATCTTGATAACTTCAGCTATGGTGTCGGTTAGGGAAGACACCTGCGCCTGCAACTGTGACATCTCTACATTGTGGAAACTTTGGTCCATGACTCACATTTGAGTAAACACTGCTGTAGGCTCCTGCTTGTGTTCCCTCACTGCATTAGTTGATGTTGAACACTGAGATTTAGCTTCCAACAGGGCTTCCTCATTCTTCACTTCTTTAACCAATTGAGAATAGGTTAAAGTCTCTTTCCACAGTTTCCACATAATGGGATCCATAGCTTGAGCTCTTTGTAAAATTTGACCGATTCGTACTTGGTCAGCTACTTTTGGATCCACCCCCTTCTTTTGGATGATCTGGTGGAGCATTTTATCTAATCGCTTAATGTAGTCAGATAGTTTCTCACCAACTTCTTGGTATGTATGTTCAAACTGATACAATAGGTCAGCAGTCCTCTCTGTTCTTCCAAACACATCCTGCAGTACTCCTAAATAGTTCTTGGCTGTGCAATCTTGTTTACTCATCCTTAGGCTGCGTATTGTATCCGCAGCTAGTCCCTTTAAACTTTTAGCTGTCTGCTGCTTCTTCTTAGTTTCTAGGATATCCCACTCCTCTAGGGCTGGTAAAGCCAGATCTATCCAAGATTCAAAATCCTCCTCTCCCAGAGGTGTGGGTTGCTTGCCATGAAAGAAACGTAATTTGAGGTACCCAAACTCAGTGAATGGCTGGTAGGCCTTAAGCATTTTTCTACAAGACTTCCCAAAGCATTCAAAACTTCAGGCCCTATAATATTCATGGGCAGTGAAGGTTCAGTTTCTGGTGTAAGGTTCTGACCTGCTTGGATAGCTTCCACAGATATTTGGTCTGTTGCTGGGGTAGTGCACTTCTCAGGGATTACCACATGGACTGCATTCTCCCCTGAAACTGATACACTCAAAGGTATATGCTCATATACTAGAGGGGTTTTCCATTCTAATAGAGCCAATGTGCTCTGTTCTGTAGTGTCCATGGTGCTGTCTAATAAAAGTCCATGGCCTACAACTGGTAAGGATTCTGTGATTTGATGTATTTGGATGTCAGTCCATGTGACACCTGGTAACACAAGAACTAACCAGTGCTCTGACTGAGCATTGTGCTGTTTGCACCACTTAGCAGCTACTTCTGGGTTCATCTTGCTGCTGGTGTTGCTTTGCACATATTCAGGGGGATAGGGTGGAGTTCTAGGCAGTACAAGCAATCCTGGAAGAGCCCCCAAATGTTGCGCACCTGCAGGTGTAGCTGAATAGTGTATGAATTCCTTCCTGCCTGACTCTGGTGACACCCCTATTTACACCCAATACACCAAGGTTGCAAATAATAACAGATTTTATTCAAGATGGAAGCTCTAGTTTTAACAGGCAATAGCACAGTAGCAAGCAAATTATCCCATTAGCACAAAGTTTAGCAATAAGGCAATATGAGGTATACATACACTAAAATCACACCTCCCAGAACTCAATAAGAGAGGACTTGACATTCAAATATGATCAAAAATGCAATGTCATTAAGCAGTAAATATTCTATAATGCAACAATACTAACACCAGCTATAACCTTGATCAGTTCTAATCAAATCAAACTGTGAAACCACTCACTTCACTGTCCAGTGACTACTTACAGTCTTAATGCTGGCATGATGGGGCCCGAAGTTGGAGCTCATATGAAACTTGGATATTTGTAATCTGCAAAGCATTTAAGGGGAAAGCCATGCTGAGGGGTGAATAACATGAGATCCACAAAATGACAGCCAGTACTATTTTGAGAAAAAGCTAAACAGTTTCAGTTCAGAAAAGGAAAAAGGGAAAAGCCTAGGCCCACAGTCCCAGTTGAAGCTATAGCACAATCCTATGAAAATATAAAATGGAGGCTGAAGCGTCTCACCACTCTGTTGATAATATTCTGGATGTCAGGCAAGGCAGTTCCACTGAAGAGAAGTGTAGAGATCACCCAACATCCGTCTGGTAATCGAAAATGGCTTCTTTATAATAGGCCCAACAATATTCCTGTCCTTGCTGATCAGATGAAGGTGTGGGACTACTGGTTCCAGACTTCTCACCTGATTCCACAGATCACCATCAACCAGGTTTTCAGAGAAGGAAAAACATGATCTGCAACTTCACTTCCCTGTCCCAGACACTAGAAAAATCCAGTTTTAATGCAAGTCCCCTTATTCCTTCACCCTGTGTTCCAGTCTCCTCCCTTTCACTTTTTGTTTCTCTCTTTTATATAAAATGAAAAGGAGCTCCACCTTGTGGTGTATAGGAAAACTACAGTTTGTTAACCATACAGTGAAATACAGTGGGAGCTACACACATACAAATACATGATCAGTAAATGGAACACATGTAAACACCACCCCCTCCTTCATGTGATAGCATAAACTTACATTCAATCAGTGCTGCAGGGCATATATAGATATATATGCTATGCTTTTTCTTTCATTTTTATTTGTTTATCTTACTTTAATACAATGACAGTAACATCAATCTCACAGAATGTGCAATGTTCTTCTGGCTAGGTTGCTCATGTAACTTCTTCATTGACTAAGGTTTATTTGCTTGAAATTAGGCATTTCAGACATTTGTTTTTTCCTTTTTATTTTATTTTATTTATTTGTATACTTTTTTATTTTTCATTGTTGATAATGGCTATGTTTCAGTTTGGCTCAATTTATTATTATTATTATTATTATTATTGTATATTTTGTTATGACTCCATAACTTGGCTCTGAGCAGTTAAAATTACAAATGGAGGTTACTGGAATCCAACTTTTAATAATAATGCTAGTTTGTGCAGTCTGCTGAATTTCACATGGAGAAATATTTACGTGAATGTGTAAAAATGCAATTTTAGGTTATTAGAGGATGTGATACTAGTGGAAAAATAAAATATATGTAACCAAGGGTCTTACAACTTGATCATAAGTATTTGATGAAAATATCTATAGGAGGATATATGTGCACTCTCCAAAGCCAAGAACACAGCATCCATGGGACCTGACAATATCCCAGGTTGCATTCTACACGAACTACAGAATGAACTGGCACCCTACCTAAGTACCATGTTCAGTCATAGCCTCACCTCAGGTTTTGTGCCCACTGAATGGCGCACCGCGATGGTTATCCCACTCCACAAAGGGGGAACCATGACGGACCCCGGGAACTACCGCCCCATAGCCTGATGAGCCTGGTCTGCAAGGCCATGGAATGTATCATTGTGGAACTCATAAACAAAGACATTGGTAATCTCCAAACTCTGGACCCTACCCAGTTTGGATTTGTAAAAGGCAGATCATGTCTCCTAAACCTGACTGACTTCTTTGAAGCGGTCACCAAAGCCATAGATGAGGGTAAAATGGTTCACACAGCTTATCTAGATCTCGCCAAGGCTTTCGACACCATCCCCCACTCTGGAATTATAGATAAGCTCGCTAAACTAGGTATAAATCCCTATGTCACAAGATGGGTTGCCAACTGGCTCACGGACAGAACCCACACTGTGAAAGTAGCGGATTCCAAATCCGACATCAGACCAGTGACAAGTGGAGTACCACAGGGTTCAGTCCTGGGTCCTCTCCTGTTTGGTATCTACTTCTCTGAAGTGCAAGCCAACACAGAAGGTCTTTGGCTAACAAAGTTTGCAGATGACTGCAAACTAGGAGCCATAATCGAAAGTCCTAACTATGTGGACAAACTACAAAAGGGCCTCACTTAGACAGATACCTGGTGTCAAAGCCATGGCCTGAAGCTCAATGCCAAAAAGTGTATTGTCATCCCCTTTGGTAAAAACTCTGTACCCATGAACTACCACATAGCTGGTAGTCTACTTAATGCTGAAAATGTGATAAGAGAAGTTGGGACACAGGTGGACAGTAGTCTCTCCTTTGATAATCACATCACCACAGTGGTCAGGAAATCCTTCTATGTGGCTCATCTCATCACAAAAGGATTCTCATCCAGAAAAAGAGGTCATTGTTCCCCTCTACTCATCACTCATTAAACCCATTATAGAGTACAATGCCCCTTTTGGTATGTACCTAACAAGACATTTGCAACAACTGGAAAGACCACAGAAATACCTCACAAAGAGGATTACTGGCCTCAAACATATGCCCTATGCAGACTGTCTCAAAAAAACTACAGCTTTACTCCATCGCATATCGCCTACTCAGGGGCAATCTCTGCCTAACACACAAAGCTATGTTAAACCCAGAGCTGTTGGACATGCTCCACTTAAAGAAATCCCAATCCCTCCGAGCTACATGCTCTAGGGACCTAAACCTTGTCACCACAATAAACAGAACATGCTGGAGGGATAAATTCCTGTCCCAGAGACTTCCCATACTCTGGAACAGACTACCTATCTATGTCAAACAGAGCTCCTCATTAGCACACTTCAAGAAAAATCTTGATGATTGGATGGGAAATTCACCCCTGGGATCACTTCTGTGGCTCTGCTCGACAGGGGCACAAGAAAATTATTTTCTTGGGTGGCGAAAGCCAGGGTACATTTTTTGCCTAGGCTTGTATGGGCCCTAGGGCTAATAGCCTAGTACCTACCTATGAACCTATGTGTGTGTATATACATATACACACACACTCAAACATAATATAGTTGAAGGTCCAAAAACACTTCTCAATTTAACAAGGTTGTTAGCAATGTGTGGCAATCCCGAACCAACAGCCATTATTACCTGCATTCTGACAGACAGTGAATTAACGTGATTTTCTACATGGGAAAGCAACAGATGTCTTTAGTCTGAGATACAGCAATGATGTCTGAGACAAATGTGCACGCACAAAGAACCTGTGCTGCTGAGGCATAATATCTCACTCACAGGTTATAAGAAAAGCAAACAACTATATTGTCAAAAATGTCCTGCCACTCAAAATGGCAGTCATACTTATTTGCCTACCTAATGTTGTAGTTAGTATAATGAGACAGAAAATAAGCTGTGATATTTCACAATAACATGATTAGGGAGAGGGGAATTGAACACACAGGCATCCTCACAATGTGGAACCACAGCCTTAACAATCTGGCCCAAGCAAGAACAGGATGCCTACACAGGCACACCAATAACATTCAACAGTCATACTGCTATCTTTGAACTATGACAGTTATCACAAAACTGGCACTGGTGAAAGAAAGGAGTATTGTTAGGGAATGAATCCCTACTACTGTTTATGCTAAAAGCAAGACAGTCTGAAGCAATTATACTCATCCTGGTGTACTTTTAAGACCAGTAGCCTTCTCCTGTGTAACTATTTATTCACTTCAATTTCTATAAGGGCTAACAAGATTAATAAGAGCACTGTGTAATATCTTTGTATGGTATGCGGTTTCAGTTTAAATGTGTAGCTTACATAAGTTCTGCTACATGAGTGGTGCTTGCCATTTAACTTCATCATCCCCTCAGCCAAGGAGGTAATGAATGCAGTGCCTCATCTTCCTATAAGGGTAACACTGCAGTCCTTATACCTTTGTATGCCTTTTAGAAATCAGGCACTGCAGTGACTCTTTGTACAGATGGTTAAACATGGAATTACAGTTACCTCATGAAGTCATGATCTGGATCCCACATGTGCAGTATTGCCTGCAGGGACCCAAGTGTATGTATGACATCGAGAAGACCTGTGTGTCATGGTTATCAGGTCTGCCTATGCAAACTGGGTAATTCAGAAACAAGGAACTGAACCCTAATTAGCATAATCATCGTGTCCAACCAGATAAATCTGCATGATATAAACACAATGGCAGGTAGAGAGCCTTATTCCACTATGGAAGAAACATTTAGGTTCTGAACCTGCCAAAGATCGCACAAGGTAAATGCTACTTTTATAAGTTCATTCTTTTGTAGTACTGCTGCTTTTAACTGCTACTCAATCTATTGACAATAAGATGTATATTGCTCAACACTTCTAAATGTGTTGGGAAGAGTAAAGACTGCAAAAATTGCTGGGATGCAGGCTTATTAAGCTTAGTGGGAGATACACCATGAGCACATATGCAGAGCACAAATCAATACACTCCACTGTTTCATACACTGCACACATTTCTGTAGCAGTGGCTCACTTATCTCCTTCCCAGATCACCAAGTGGGGCATTCATTTCATTGTGGGTACTGTCTATGGTCCCAGTACCTTACAGAAATAAGGTATATCATAGAAGTCCTGCATGGTGTTGAGTCTCTCCTCTGGAGGCATGTCAAGACCACAGATGTTCCTTCACATGCTGAATTATGACATGGAGAAACTGATGGAGTATTCTCAAGACAGATGCCTGGGATATCCCTCACTGTGTCCCAAGTAGATCACTGAAAAATCCCTGTAGCTAATGTATGTAAAGCCACACATAACTTTGTATCCACTGGGATAGGTACTCCACAGCTCCCACCGGGCTATAGATGAGGCTATGTGTCCACAGTTTCTTGAATGGTGTCCATATTTGCACAGTCCTGATCCACAATGTTGGTCTTGTAAAGTCCATGAAATGTTAAGTGCTATCAGATGACTGTTTTCCTCCAGAAATAAGCATGGTAACAGCAATATGTCCTTCTTACAGATGCACATTTACTGATGCTGTGGCAGCCCATAATATATTTAATGATTCAGTCAATCACTTCATTAGCATAAGCAGAGATGCTCATCATAATAATGTTTCCCATTGTCATCTCATTATAGGGCCATTAGAATATACCACACCGATAGTGCTGCCTGGCCTGATCACATTTGGAGATTGTTTTCCTGAATTGCATATAGACTATACATGGCTGTCCTTCATGTAATTTCACTTACCGTGATGTGTCAAAGTTTTCTGAATCTGGCCCCATACACACACACACAAATATATATATATATATATATATATATATATATATATATATATATATACATACATACACACACACACACACACACACACACACACACACACAGTTGGTAGAATGCTAGCAAATTAAATTTCTGGTTCAAAATTTAGTTTGTGTAGAAATGTGAGACAGAGTTGCCCATTAATCATGTCATGTTATAAGCCTAGCCAAGTGTTTAGCTCATGTTTAGACAAATTAGCACCCAGTGCCCCTGTCCAGCAGGGACACGGGTGGAATCCCAGGGGGATATTTTCTGTTTCCCATCCAGTTATCCAGGTTGCACTTAAAAAGGGGTAAAGAGGTACTCTAATTAATGTGGAGAGGGAATCTATTCCACAGATGGGGGAGTCTCTGGGACACAAATCTGTCCTCCCAACAAGTTTTGTTGATGTCACAGACCATGTTGAGGACAAGTGTGCTGGTTACTTGAGTGGAGCTTGACTTGCGGAAATGCAGCAGTCCCATCAAGTTGGGGTCTGTGATCACCTTGTATGCCAAACAGAGGTCACCTCTGAGGGGTCTGTATGAAACTGAGTTGATGGATAGGGCTTTTAGCCTATCCGTGTATGGTAGATGTTTGAGGCCATGGGTTCTCCTGGTGAGGAACCTCTGTGGTCTCTCCAGCTGCTGCATGTGCTTTGGTAGGTACATGCCAAAAGGGGCATTGTACTCAATAATGGGCCTTATAAGGGAAGAATGCAGGGATGTTATGACCTCCTTGCCGCTGGATGAGATACCCTTACTTATGAGGTGGGCCATGTAGAAGGTTTTCCGTACAACGGAAGCAACATGCTGGTCAGAAGTCAGGTTGCCATCAACCTGGGTGCCCAAATCCCTCACAACTGATTGCATGCTTAGAACATTGCTATTAATGTGACAATTTGTGGGGATGTCACTCTCCCCAAAGGGGTTGATGACACATTTTTTGGTATTCAGCTTGAGGCCATGCTTCTGGCACCAGTCATTTATCTGAGTGAGACCCTCTTGGAGGATGCCCACATCACTAGGGGAATTGATGACAGCACCCAGCTTACACTCATCTGCAAACTTGGTCAGCCATAGCACACTGGTTTTAGCCTTCACCTCAGAAAAGTATATTGCAAATAACAGAGGCCCCAAGACCGAACCTTGGGGTATGTCACTTGTTACGGGTCTACTGCTCAAGTTGGCTTCCTCTGCTTTGAGTAGGTGGGTTCTATCAGTGAGCCAGTTTGCTACCCATCCGGTAACATATGGAATGATGCCTAGTTGAGAGAGTTTATCTATTATGCCGGAGTGGGGAATAGTGTCAAAGGCTTTGGCCAGGTCAAGGTAATTGGTGTGCACCATCTTCCCTTCATCCATGGCTTTGGTGACTGTCTCAAAGAAGTCGACCAAATTTAGCAGACATGACCTCCCCCTGACAAAGCCACACTTTATGAGATCAGGTGTATGGAGGTTGACAATGTCCTTGTTAATGAGGTCCATGATAATCTGTTCCATGGCCTTGCAGATATGGCTAGTTAGCCTGATGGGGCTATAATTTGCAAGATCGGTGGATGCTCCACCTTTATGTAAAGGGATGACAGTGGCTGTCCTCCACTCAGCTGGAATGAAGCCAGTACTCAGGCTTTGGTTGAATAGGGTGCCTAATGGTGCTGCAGGTTCCTGCCTGAGTTCACATAGGATGCAGCCTGGGATGTTATTGGGTCCCACGGAGGCTGTATTTTTTGCCTTTGAGAGAGCAGTGATGACCTGTTCCCTATATATAAGGGGAAGGGGGCAGGTACTGGGGATGTCCTGATTTACTGATGGGGGTGGGACAAAGGGGTAAAGTTTTCACTGACTCTGTTAGCCAGCAAGTTTGCTATATCTACAGCATTTGTATATGTGGTGTCCTTGACCACCAGTTCTGAACAGATCTGGGTGCTTCCTTTGAGGTTATGGAGATATGTGAAGAAGGCCTTATGTTTGTCTCTAGTAGCTGTGGCCAATTTGGACTCAAAGTTTGGTTTGGAGGACTTCACTAGATCTCTTATTTGCTTGTTCAGGTTAAGAAGACATTGCTTCCAATTGGGCACCTGCTCCTTCTTGGTATTAGGCAACATTTTTTTTTTCCTTTTCTTATAGAGTTTATTTATTGCAGATGTCCAGCAGACAGGTTTACTCTTCCTTGTGGAAGATGATTTAGTCCTGTCAGGTATTCCTGATTCCGTGCATCTATATAAATGCTCATATAATGCTTTAGTGTAGTTTAGGAAATCAGTGCCAGTTCCTACAGTGGGGGAGGGGGTTGTGAAGCTCTTTATACCATCCCTCAGGAGGCTATAATCAGATTTGGAGAAGTTTTTTGTCTGATCCTAGCTATAGAGGGGTTGGGGGAGATGGTGACTTCGAAAATGACCACTTTATGCTCAGATCTTATCAGGGAGGATGATACTATAGGGATGCTGAAGTGGTTACTCATATTGGTTAATACCAAGTCCAAGATATTATCACCTCTTGTGGGAGTATCAACTAGCTGTTCCAAGGCATTTGCAATGACAAAATCAAGGAATCTCTGGGCATTTGTGTTCTGGCATGAGTAGTTCTTCCAGTCTATGTTTTGGAAGTTAAAGTCACCCAGGATCAGGGTAAAGGGTTGAATCTTGATACATTCGAACAGGTCCAAATAGGTGGATTGGCATCTTGAGTCAGATTTGGGGGCCAGTAGATAGCTATGAGTTGAACAGGAGTCTTTTCAATGGTTAACAGCACCTGGAGTGTCTCCTGTGCATCATACTGTTTGACCAGCCTGAAGGTGTGTATGTCTTTAATGCATATTGAAACTCCACCTGCTTTAGCTGTACTGCCCACATTTTGGGGTCTGAATGTATGACAGGATGAGTAACCAGGTAAGGGTGAGGTGCTCTCCGCAGCTTTGAACCAGGTTTCTATGACTGCACAGATGTCAGCATTTTCCAGGGTTAGGAATGCTTCCAGTGAGTGCAGTTTCATGTTTAGACTCCTAGCATTTAGCAGCATGACCTTTAATTTGTGTTTTTTTTTAATTTTTACATTGGTAGTTTGAACCTCATCACTTTTCCTAAAAAAAGGCACTAAAGGGGAGGCAAGAGCCTTTGCAGAAGCCTAAAGTCCAGATGAGACAAAGGCAGGCCATCTTTGGAAAAGCATTGTGGTCTATCGAGCATATCTTCCCAGGATGTCAGGTACTGGATCCCCCTGGAATGATACTAGAAACTAAGCCAATTGTTAAATTCAGTAATTTTCTGTTTGTATTGAGGCATCATTCTGGGTGACGGCAGAATGCTGCTTAAGGCTAGGGACATACCTGCCTGTGACACATAATCAGCAAGCTCAATCATGTTTTTCTTCATATAGTCCAGAGAGTACATCTCAAGTCATTCACACCAGCATGGACTATGACAGAGTTGTAACAGTACCTGTTGTTGAGAGACTTGAGTGTGTATGTGATATGGCAGATTCTGGCACCTGACAGACAACTAACCGTGACTTTCTCCTTATCCAGCCTGGTGACAGGCACATCTGTGTGTCTCATAATGGAGTCTTCTATGACTAATATGTTGGGTTTATGGTGAAGCCTTAGTGGCGATGAGGCACAGGTATGTGGACTATGTGTGGTATGTGGTGTGGAGGGCTTTGGAGATTGCGTATGTTTTTGCCTCGGAGGTCTCCTTTGTTTGAGTATGTTTATGTGGAAGAACTCTGCATATGTAGGTGTGTGTTGTGTAGGTGTGGTTGGTGTTTCAGCCATATTTGTCAGAACCTGAGGGAGAAAGGCCAGGGAGCGCTAAGGGGTGGGCATAAAGCCCAAGTGCTTAAACCAAAACTAACATATTAGAATAACACTTAAGAATAACACTTAATAATTTAGACAGGCTATAAACAAGCAGTAATAAATGCAACAAAAAAGATGCAGTTGAACACTTTAGAGAACTTGCAGCATGTAGCAGGAAAAAGCAAAGCAAGATGAAGTAACAGAATAGTAGGAAGAAACACACATTTGAAAAATATAAGCAGCTGAATAAAGTGTCTTTTTTTATCCTGGGATTCTTGCTTATAAATTTATTCTCTGAAAAAAATCTGGGAAGGAAAAAGAAGGCATTAGAAGTATCTGAACACTAAAAAAAAGTATGAGCATGTTTAAAATTAATAAGGAAAAGAAAATAGGGGTTATAGAAAATTAAGCGTTTTCATTGGGGCACATCAACAATTCCTTTTCACACAAAAAGTGGAAAAGCTTAGGCTTACTTTTCTGGCAGTGATGATTTGGATATGCTGAATTGGACAGGTTTGGGAGGGTGGCCTAATGGTTATGGTGTTTGTCTTACAAACACAAGGTGCAGGGTTCAAGTCTCCCAAGGGATAATTGGCTAGGCTTAAAATGGCTCGCAAGGGCAGTAGTCTAGTACTAACCTATGAATGTATGGGCATGAATCCTTTAAATTATCAAATAGGGAATCAGAAAATAAGGTTCAGTCTTTCAATTGTGTTATTTAAGTTTTATGCCTGTGTTTTTACCAATTTTCTTCACTTAAAAATATTAGCAATAAAAGTGCAGTGTGTTGAGGATCAATTAACTCCTCCCCCTTGTGCATCTGTATATAAGCTAATGAAGTTGAAGGTCTGTGTTTGTTTAACTCACTAACTCTGTTTTAGTGAAATGTTTTTTCAGTTTTCTGTCTTGAAGAAATGGCACAGAGCAATGAAGCTGGTTTCCTACAGGAGTTAGAAGGTGGAGAATCCCACACATCCCTTATACATATTTATACTAAGTCAAGGATTGCTGAACTTAGGGGTATTAATGACAAGACATATGCAACACAGCTCAATAAACACTCTGGCATTGTAAAGTACTGAGTACAGAAACATTGTCAAAGAATGACATGGTAAGAGTGGTATAACTGAATCAGTGTTGCTTTTGTGAAAATCTGGACAAGTGATATTGTGCACTGATAATGCTGTGCCTACCTGTCACAGTACACAGTACTTTAATATAAGATAATGGTGCAGCCCTTCACCACTAGGCTTTGTAGAATTAGCTACACACAACACCAGTGTATTAACCTTAAGACAAAACCATTGTAGGACTATGAATCATTGCCTTGCTCAAACACTGCCTGCTGTGCTGTACAGGAAATATGTAATGTACAACAGTTTAGGCAGTAAAGGGTTTTGTGAGACAGCATATTGTGTTTGTGCTGTTACTAGAAATCACTAGCACTGTGCATGGCAGCCATGAGTGTGTGTGCCTTTCGGCTTTTCCTGGTTAGGGGTCACCACAACAGAACTCCAGTCCGCTAATGATTGGCAGTGGATTTTACTGTGCCAAGTTGCCTGCCCAACCCCCAACCTTCAAAGAAGGCACACCCATTCACGCATGCACCTACCTGCATGTCTTTAACGTCACTCAACTGTGGGGAGGACATGCAGACTCTACACAGAAGGCGCTCCAGCTGAGAATTGAATGGGAGAACCTCTTGCTGTGAGGCAACAATGCTAACCATTGCACACAGTATAACACGGTCACTGCAACTCAACCACAGACTCTTAAACTGAGTAGCAGCAGAGATGGGTGATGGGGATGATGTGGTGTTTTGCTTGGAATGCAGTATGTGCTTGTATCCCGCTCATTTACCCTATGCACCACCTTCCAGAATAAATTTGTATAAAGAATTAGAAGACCGTGAAATAACAAATATGTAAACATGTGTTCCTTATTTAATTTCTCTTTAATGTGAACATCAACTCATTTCCATTCCATGAGAAGTGAGCCTTCTTAATGTTATGCTTTATTATTATTATTGTTATTATTATTATTATTGTTATTATTATGATAAACCCAAGTGGTCCATCAATATCTCTGGGAGGATGGATAGATCCCCTCCCATTTCATTTATAAGATCACTGATTTTGACTTGTTGCTCTATGACCTTAGCTTTCAGGTTGCCTATTATACACACCTTTATAACAGTGTATCAGGCTCATCTTTGCATATATCCACTGCATATTATTATTCTATTCTTTAATTATTCTGGCTTTATACATTATTGATCTAAATACAACACCTTATTGGGCTAACATGATGATCAATACCAGGGAATATGGTATCACAAGTTCTTACCTTGTTGGCTTCTCAGATATTTTCCAGAAGATGCCAAAATCTGTATTTATTTCCAGTTCTTGTTTAATTCCTTACCATGACTCTACCCATCTCCTACATAGCCACCTAGTTGACCTACTTCAGGAAACAATATGAGTGGAAGAGGTCTGGCATGATTGCTTAACTGTTTCCATGATGCTAGGTTGCCTACATATTTTTCTTTATCATATGTGCATCATTTGCCACCTTATTATACTGAGACAAACATTTTATCCCTACTACTTAGCCATGAAAACAAATGTGAGAGGTTGGACACAGAGGTAATGCATTTCTATAGTTTGAATTATATTTCACCTGTTTGCCCTATTGTGGCTTCTGCTTTATAAGAAAAAGTTGTTCCATCTGAATTAAAAAGGCACATAATACACCTGTCCTGCAAAGAGAGAGATTAGATGTTAATGACCTGGATATTTATAGACAAATCTTAAACCTCTCCTTTTCAGGTAAGGTACTGGAGAAGGTAGTTTATTCACAGTCCGATTAATACTTATGAGAGAATGGTGTGTGTATAGCTGGATTAATTCCTTTGACAGAATGATTTGTATACAGTTACATTACTACCTATGACAAAATGGCAGAATGGCTTGTATGCAGTTAGATGACTGCTTATGACAGAATTGTTTGTATACAGTTAGATTCTTACCTATGACAGAATTGTTTATATGGTTCATTCCAGACTGTCTTTTATTCCAAACATAATACTTCTGTTTCACTCTCATCAGAGTATTTAATTGTTTATGGTGAGACGCCAACAGTATTCTTCAGTCTTCATCCTTCTATATTTTTCATCAGCTTTTGGTACAATAGATTACAGAAGCCTACTTGGCTTATAGCACACATTGTGGAATATCATAGGTGGTCCTGGATTGGTTTGTCTCCTGCTTTTCTGGGTGCAGTTGTAGTATGGTATTGGGAATCACTTCCTATGCTTTCTACGCTGTTACCTGAGATGTTCTGTAAGATCCCATTCTCGGCCCATTACTGCTCACTTACATATGTACTTTACTTATTTATTTAACATTTGTTTACCAGTAAAGTCCAACTTGGAATGAGCCAATTTTCAGCAGAGACCTGGAGAGAAACACTCCAGATGCATGTCTTTGTAATGTGGGAGGAAACCAGAGCACCCGAAGGAAACCCACATGAATGCAGGGAGGACATGCAGACTCTGCACAGAAGGCACCACAGCTGAGAATTGAACCAGAGAACCTCTTGCTGTGAGGCGACAATGCAAACTGCTGTACCACTGCGTCATCCAAGATATAGCAAATAAAAATAAATAACTGTTCTGTGACTTTGGTCCGCCCTTCTTATGTGACTTTCTGGACTGGTACCAGATGGCCTGTCTTCTGTGATCAGTCTTGCAGGAATTGCTGCCTGTTTTGTAGACATGACTTGGGAATCTTGGCGTTTGTGCCTTTGCTTTTCATAATGCTGCCTGCTTGACTGACAGGGTCCCTACTGTAAGTGGATTTTGTCCTCTTTAAAAAATCTTTTTATTTAAAATGACATATGGGAGACAATCTGCTAGGATATATGATAATTACCTACTTATTCTCAATCTTCTTGAGTTTTCTGTGTTTCCCACTTTATTTTTGCTTCTTTCTTTTTGTAGTTTATGTGCCTATTACTCTTACTTCAATTTACATTCATATTATACAGCACACACTTTTACTTTTGCAAAACAAAGGTATAGGTAGGATGGGCCAAAGAGGACAGCTACCCTGGGTGCAAGGTATTACTGGGGTGTGATCACAAATGGATGATGATAGTACATTTGTAATCAGAACTGAAGTGCTTCATGGGTAGAAAAAGGTGTTGCAAGTCACTTGCTCCAAATGTAGGAAGCATTGTTCATCCTCAAGTACTTTTTTGCTGCAAAACTTAAACATTGAGGGTAATGTCTGGTCAGAGATCAGCACTGGCAATGAATTCTGTAACTCTGAGTTTCCTTGTTCTTTGTTTAACCCATATAGGCTTAGCAACTTCCACTACTCTGGAAAATAATGCTTACATGAGGTCTGCCTCTATTGTTTTGTGCATCTGCAGACTTAGGCCAAAGTCAGTCTGCTGTTACCTCTTTTGTGCATTCTTTGCTTCTGTCATAGCCACATCTGATAATACTGCACTGCGTTATTTCAGTTATAGTGTTATTCTGTCTTGAGAGGATGATCATTTTTATAATTGTTTTGCAATATTTGCTAATGCTTTTCTTGCCTTGTGAACCTTGGCTGAACCTGTTTAAAAAGCAGATGTGTGGTATTATTCAGAGGCACTTTCTTCATCGCCAGGATAATCTTTAATATGTTTCTTGTGTTATATTGTAGAGTGCATTACAATAGCTGTAGTTCTAGCACCTGTAGAAAGAGCAGTGCTCCAATCCATGTGCATAGATTCATTTCTAAATTATTGTATTTCTGATTCCCAGAATGTCAGTAAATACATTTTCATCATATTCTTTTAAACACGAAACTTGCATTTATGCAAGTACTCCAAAGTTTTGCTGGTCAGGCTCTCTTAAGTAATTTGCTTTCTCAGTCATTGCCAAATTCACTGCATGTATTCCACCCAGGGTTCTTCCCAGGTGGTTCCCTTTGGCATCCACATCTGACATCTGATGCTCCTAGTTATCTGTTTTTCTGCATGCAGCAATCAAGATCTCCACATTTTTTACCAGCAATTTTTTTTTCAAAAAAACCCCTAGAATTTACTATAAAGTCCCTCTCATGAGCATGTTCCCTCTGCTATTATAAAGTTTCTTTATCGAGGTCCTCTAAACACTATTTATTAGCACATATTTGCCTAATGTACTGTTTATTTCTAGTCATTATATGTCTTCATTTCTTTATTTCATTACAGTGCAACACCTCTTTTGCTCTGCAATTATCTTATATTTTCAAGGCATTTAGAATGCGTTTCTAGTATATCTTCTTTTTACCTCATATTATCTCTTGTCACCTTTGGATGTCAAGAAAAATCACCAATTTGTAGCTCACAGAAACAAAGATTTTGATAGCAGGTAAGACTTGCTTGATAACATAGCCTTTTTATTTTATTAACTTTTTGTAATGTACAAATTCAACTAAGAGCTTATAATTTTCCAACCATTCTGTCCCTTTCATGCTTTCTTGAATTTTGCCTCAACGTTTGACTCTTCAGTCTCTTTGAGAAGACTGTTCATATCATTCACCTCTCTATCTGTGGTTAAATATCTCCTGAGCTCTCCACCTTGTAAAAACAAACTATGTCCTCTTTGCTGTCATAGAATTCTTTTAGTTTTAATTTGCTCTTTATTTGGATGGGAATTGTTTGCTTTCCTGAATATCAACATATCAACAACAAATCACCAAACACATCACATCTAATAGTGTAAATAAGATAAACAGTTTAGCAATTTACAAAGGTTATCTATCAACATATCTGTTTATATATTTATGGGAAAAATTTTATTTTTTTGCCCTACTACCGGCCAACCATGCAGATGATCACTACTAATTCTGTCACAGTGATCACACAGGCTGCTATCAGAGGATTTTTCCTCTGTGGCCCTATCTTCTCCTGCCTTGCTAGGTAAGCACTTAATAGATGGGTGTGCAATGAATGTTACTCTTCAGGTACATGACCTTATTCTTCAAACAGCCCTGCACACCCTCCTCCTTTAGTGAGTTGATGGGTTCTGTTAAGTCTCTGGTATCAATGATTCATTAATGGGAGGTCTTCCTAGAAGACATACCCCTCACCCAAAACCCAATATGAGGTGGGCAGACAATGCTTTCTCAGTCCTTTCCCTTTTCAGGGACTTTCTCCACTGGCCTAGCCATTAATCAAACCTGGGTTATAATCAAAAAACTGCTCCTTTATTCTAGGAAGATTGCAATTCACTTTTTTTATGCAAAAACATCCCTTTCTAAAACATGACAAAGTGTAATGATTTTTTTTTTTTGGGGGGAGCTACACCCCTATATAAGCATTATTATGCATTATAACCTCCTAGTCTTACTTGCAAAATGTCTAGAAATCAATGAAAATAATTTGCTGATTTGTACAATAAGATGTTATCTGTTAGCAAATATTATTTAACCACATAAATACTAACTAGAATTTGTTAGTTCTTCTGAGGATCTTAATGTTTCTGTTATACCTGCCTCTAACCTTATTTTCTTTAAACATGTGCAAATTAAAACTGTTCTTATCAGCTTACCTGAATGAATATGGTTTCTGATGAGGACCAAACAACTGCTGTGTTGCTTTTCTTTGAACTCCCTCCAACAAAGTTACATCCTTATAAATATGAAGTCTCCAGAACTCCACAAATAATCTATTAAGTCTGACGAATATGTGTAAAGAAAGAAAGATAACAATTTGCTTTCTATGGGCTTTGTCTTTCCCTGAATCCATTTATTCCACTAACATTCCACGGTGCTTTGTTAACACTGCTTGCTTGCTTTTAGATGATCTGATATGACTACCCAATGTTTCTTTTCTCCTTTGTCATTACTGCTTCCCCTTAAGATTTGTACACTCTTCTTGGGTAATTGCTTCAAGGATGCATTATTTTGCATTTTTGTTCATTTATTTATTTAGATTATGCCCAAGTTGCTGTGTCTTCATATATTGCCAAATACTTGTACCATCAGCTGACTAATTAAACTTAAAAATAAGATACATACCTGTCCTTCTTATCCAACTGAAATGTAATTTATCTAGATAAGGAAAATAACTAGCTTCAGTAATGGGTCTGTGGTAGTTCACTGGTTATCCTATTTAGTCTGAATGAACTCCTGTCACAACTACCCGTTGTACATTTTATCGAGACAACATCTTTCCAGTGTATCACTGTCATGTACTGGGCACCCAGAAATCATTGCTGCATTCTTTGACAAGGTGGAACATGAGCCCAATTCACATAACAGCAGATGTATGGGCATGTGCATGATATAGAGCACCACACAGATAAGGCATCTTTTCTTTAATAATGGCTTTGCATTTCAGGCTCTCACTGGATTAAAAGAGCATATTTACTTCACGGAAGCACCTATACAGCTGTGCAACTGGCTGTGCCAGGTGGAAAAGTATAACTGATACAATTAGAACATTTTCTTTTAAATGCATTTCCTAGTTCCATTTCAAGACACAAAAATGAAAATTTAGTGAATCATCATATGATAAAAGTGCTCTTACATATTATCTGTGCTTACTTAACACCTTACTTCCTGGTTTTCTTGCTGTACCCGTCATCACATTGTGCCCAGTCCCATCAGCCATTCAAATAATTGTGAATCAGTGCTATGACTAGACTATCAGACTTCCTTAGTCAGTTAGTAGCAAATCCCCCTGACAACTGCACAAAAATAACACACTTTGCCATTAAGAGGCTGGCAGATATTTTATGTCATGTCACAAACTGCAGTATCTTAATGCTCTTAAGTAGTATGCCTGCATCATTTCGGACTAATTCTTTGATGAACAGCGTTCACACTATTACAATAATTACTCCTGTTTTCTTTTTGTTTAGGGAGTGACAAGTCTGCTATAAACTCAACATTTTTTCTTCTGTTGCATGTTTGTCACAGCACATGCAATTATAATCATTTTAGGGAGTGTTTATAGAGCTTTCAGAATTAGCATTTATTTCATACATTTTAAATTATTTTTTCTCTATGCTCTATACAGTAAAATGCTGAAATCAAAAATATTTTCTAGAATTTCAGAATTGTATAGCAATTTAATAACATACAGCGCACTTGATCTGTTAAAATAATTTTAACTTTTTTATGAAAATATTTCTAACCTTTTAAAATGTGCAATTAAAATTGTCAAACTAAAGTATTTGCATAGTTACCTATGAATCTATATATTTTTATGCCTGTTCAGTATTAAGCAATCTGCAATGGAAAATTCCACATTATTATAATGCATCTATAATCTTGTAAGAGAGGCAGTTTCTTAAATACTCTTTGATACCTTTTGACAAAATGTTTTTCTTTTTTTGTTTTTTGACAGTCTGACCATTATTAGATAATACTTTTCACACTATCTGGAGAATAGCCATAGCCTGCTAAATCACCAAAAAAAGGTTTGCAGAAAAAGTATTTTCTTCTTAACTTTTTTTAACAAACATTTCTGAGGGCTATACAGTAATGAATGTAAGTTTTCCCTGTTACTTTTCACTGACACACATTATCCCGTCTATATGGACTGTTTGCTCCCTGTCCTCCCTCTTCAAATTAGTATATTCCTTCATGTTAAATATTTGTTCAAGAACCCTTTCTTATGCTCTCATCAGACAACTCATGGTTCACTCGCTGATGGATTGCTTTTTTCTAAATTCATTATTAAACTGCATGTTGGGTAGAAGTGCTCCTGTAGTAGGATTCCTGAAAATATTATATTATTTAAACATGTCCTTTAAAGGACTACTATTCCCTAAATGCAACATTTCCTTTCCACAAAGTGTATTTCCATACCTATGGGATGGTCCACATACTTCAGCATAGTAACAATGCATGACTCAGCCATTCCTTTCACTGGCATTTCTGTCCTAGGCTGCTTTCTCAGTGCACACTATGCTGATGTTACATGTAATTTCATCACTGGCATTTTTACTGGGAATTCCCAAACTTGAAAGTATTTCCCACTGCATCCATTCTAACTTAATGGGACTGCAATCTGGTGACATAGAGTAAGGATTTGTAATCTCAGCAACTGCAACCTCACAGTATATTATGTGCAAAAAAAAACTTTCCAAGAAAACAGAATCATCTTAGTATGTCTGTCCTCATGAGGGTATCCAAGGTTAGGAACAAATAAAATTAGTATTAAGAAGTTATTGTGGTGCTAGCAAGTTTGGATTATGTAGAAGTTAATGAAAAGATAAAAAAATATATACTTTTCATTTTTTACCCATAGTAGTCCTTTAAATATTGTTTTCAAGGAACAATTCCCTCATTTTTTTCTGAAACCATTTTTTCCTCTGTCTTGCTTTTTTATAAGCCAGCCTTGAGCTATGCAGGCTATGTCAGTATATTGTGTTGCAATTTTTTTATTTTATTTTATTCAGCCGTGTTCTTTTCAGCAGACATTTTATTGACTGAAACTGTTTTCTCTTATTTACATCTTTCATAACTCTATTATCTTGGCATCGTTGTCAACATTATTTTTTTGTTTCTTTAGAAAACTAGCTGAGTTAGTTGGTCTATTCAAACTGTAATTGTAGTTTCTTACCCAAGTGTGAGAAAGCTGACCCCTGTGATTAATTAGTATTACGTAAACTGAGCTGGCTTGTGTTGCACTGCCATTTTAACTGCAGTCAGAATTAGTGTCATTGTTGTTAACCACTCTCCTCCAGCTCATTGAATTGCCACAACCAAACACTGTATATGTTTTTTTGGTATACCTCACGATGACATGGGTACTCACATCAGGTACCATGGGTGTAGTTATGGACCTAACCATAACTTCTATGATAGCTGCCTGTATAATCACCCAAAGAGGAAAAAAAGGGCTGTTTCCAGCTTGAAATGCCAATTCAATGTCCTCTGTTCATGCAGCCATTGCTGCCATGCAGTCCTGTGCTTGCACCGGAGCAATTTGTCCATCTGAGAAGATCCATTTCCTTCCCCCAGGATGGGAGGGCTGATATAAATTATTCACTCCTACCCTGTTATGCTTGCTGTTTTCCACAACAGAGACATTAGATGATCTTTGGTCATCTGGATCATGTTAGGATTTGATCACTTTAAGCCACAGAATAGGAGAATAGCAGCAGAGATTTTAGTACAAACACATGATAGGACCATTGAGCATTTAAGGCAGACTTTTCTTAAATGATATATAAAATACTTGAGCCTATGACCAGGATCAACGAACATACTTTGTTTAATTGAATCAGCCACACAGCCATGTGGCTGGTCACATGTGATGAAAGGCAGAACTGATAAAACTCTTTGTTTCTTATTTCCATTATAGACCAGTGGGCAGCTAGTAAACCAATAGCTCAAAGTATTTTAACAAGGCTGTCGTGAACATTTTATTTCTTGGATTTTTTTAGCTTGATTGGTCACCAGTTCACTACTAATGCCATCAGGTATTCAGAATATTGCAAGCCAGTCACTGAACAGAATCAGTCTTCAGAAGCAATCAGCCATTAGGGATGTGACATCACCAGTCATAAAGTGCAACACTTTTGACACAGTATGGTAAAATATTTTAGGGATAATTCCTTATCAGTTACTTATCATTTATGCCATGCACAAATTTATATAAAAATATTAAGCATAATAGGAAACCTTTTTATAGATGTGGTAGGGGTAAATACATACAAATGGATAAACTATGTGTAGATTCTAAAATTTATTCTCAGACACACCAGATTATTGATATATTTACAAAATCTTATGCAAAGAAGGTTGGCTCCATGAATGCGGGTGATAAATTATCCTAGCAACATTCATATAACCTCAGATACAAAATCAAATTAGATTATACTGAACAAAAACCTATGCAAACTGGAAAAATGTCAAAAATCAAGCATATGAGATTTATAGGTTCATAGGTCCATATGTTTATACCAGGATAATGATCACTAGGGCCTTTATAAGCCTAGTTGTGCAAACCAAATTTGTCCCACAAATTTGATTTATATAGACAGTGATTTGCTAACTGCATCTGTCCATCAGGTACATAGGAACCAGACCAAGGATGAATTTCTGATTACCCATCCATTGGTCTAAGTTGCACTTAGGGATAGGGAGGAACTCTGCTTCACATGGATGGGGAGCCTTTTCCAGAGAATGGGAATTTGCTGAGAAGCATATCTGTCTCTTCAGCATATCCTGTTTATGTTACAAGCAAAATTAAGTTTTATAATCTAGTAATTCTGATACTGTTTGTTTTGCAGATGTGCAAAAGGTTCATCAAAACATGGTCCAGGGATGCCTTCTGTACCAGGCAATGATCACCTCTCAGAAGCCTGTATGATACCAGGTAAAGAGACAGGGTTTTGAGGCAATCAGCATAAGACATTGTGTTTACTCACTGTATTGTTTTTGTAAGGTACCTTTGTGGACATTCTAGTTTAGCATGTGTCTGGTCAGGTACATACCGAAGGGGGGTATTGTATTCTGTGATGGGTCTGAGGAAGACTGTTTACAGTGATATGATGACCTCTCTAGATCTAGATGCCATGCCTTGCTTATACGTTCAGCAACACAGAACAATTTTCTTACTTCCTCGGACACATGTTGATCAAAGCCTAGGTTACTATCTACACTAGTTCCCAGATCCCTGACTAGTGAATCAACTTTTAAGGGCATTCTACTAACTACATAGTTATCCAGAGTAGTAGACTTCCCAAAAGGTACTATAATGCATTTCTTGGTATTGAGATTTAAGCCATGGCTTCAGCACCAAAGCATCTGTCTGTATTAGACCTTCCTGAAGGGTGTTTTCATTTTGGGGGGAATTCAATGATTGCTCCCAGTGTGCAATCCTTAGTGAACATGGTTAGCCAAAAACCTTTGACATTGGCTTTGACATCTGAGAAGTAGATGCCAAAGAGGAGTGGGCTCAGCACAGAGCCCTGGGGGACTACGTTGTATATCTTGATTAATTTAGGATGCCACCAGGGCAGTTTTATTCTGGGGCTAGTCCTAGGCATATTTCTAATATGTAAAGCAGCCTATATGCAGCAATTGACATGGGTGTACAAAGTTTCTGAGAGTAATTCAGCATAGCTGATGCGTTCTCTGTGTTTGGAGGAGCAGTGAATGTTGACAATCCATCACTTAATAAAAGGTAATTTGCATTTAGAATAGTTTCTTACTGTTACTGGTTTTAATGGGATTATGGATTTTGATTTCAAAGGAGACAGCTTGATGGTCAGACCTTACCAGAGAGGATGAGCCAGACAGGATGAGGCATTAGGAGGGTGCAGCATTCTCCCTTATTTGTAAGCACAAGATCCAGCATGTTGGAGTCTCTAGTGGATGTATTCACTATTTGGTGAGGGGTGTTTGTATTTATGAAGTCCAAAAATCTTTGTACATGTAGATTTGAGGCTATGTAGGATTCCCACTCTATAGTGGGTAATTAAAGTCTCCTACAAGTAAGGTGTTAAGTTGGATGGTAAGTGTCTCCAGTATGTCCAGGTATGTATTGTGAGCTTCTTGGGACACGGAGGGCAACCTATAGCTGGCCAGGATATAATATAGGATTTTGTCTATGGTGATCTGCACATGAAAGAACTCCAACATGCCATCCTGTTTGACCTCCCTAGATATATGGTCGTTATTGATGTATATTGAAATGGCTCCTCTGTTAGCCCTTGCCTGTGCAGCTACTGGGCTAAAAGTGTGGAAGGTACTGAAACCTTGCACTATCTGGGTACTCTCTGGTGCTTTAAACCATGCCTTGGTAACTGTACAGATGTCTATAGTGTAAGGAAGGCTTGGAGGCAGAGAGAGTTTTTATTTAGGTTCCTGGCATTGAGCACTAACACTTTGAAGTTCAGTTGAGTTGATTTTGCTATGTCTGTAGGTTTGTCAATTTGGCACTGCCTAAAAAAGGCAGTATGTGGGGGATAAAGTTTTAGCCAGTATTCAAAAGCCTAGGGGGAAGAAGTGCAGACTATCCTTGGCAAACAACACGGTCTGTTAACTATGTCCACCCAGGCTGACAAATGTTGGATCACCTTAGAATGACACCAGAAAAGGCAACCATTTGTTGAAATCAATCATTTTTTGCCCATGTTGTGACATCATCCCCAATGATGGTAATTTGCTGCTCAATGCTAGGGTCATACCAGCAGAAACACTTAGTCTGAAAGCTCCATAATGTCTCTCTTCCTATAGTCCAGGGAGGTACATCTCATGTCATGTGTATATCAAACTGCTGGTACAGAAGTGTGTGTGTTGAAAAGGTTTTTGCAAAGTGCTGTTTGAACTTTAACCACAGTGTGCTCTACTGGAATAGAACAAAATGTGCATACGTTATTGTAACTGTTTAAATGTATATATTTTAACAGTGTAAACTGGAATGCATGAGGTTAACTTAAAACATAACTAAAATTAAATTCATGTATGGCTATGCCATAAAAGATGGTATCTTTCAGTTTCTATGCAGCAAGGACACACAATGTCTAAAATTAAGGAGCTTTCTGTATTCCCTTCAGAGTGAACTAATTACTAGTTTTGAAATGTGAAAGAATGCAATTGTTTTATGACTTCCAGCATCTGCCAAAGATCTGAGGTCTATGGATTTTCACAGGTAGATGCAAATATTGCTAGATTCCAGCAGTGGGGATTTCACCTGGGATAGAGTCAGATGACAAGAAATTATGTCATTCTGCCAGCTATACCAGCAGTAATATTTGAGATATTAATTTGAGAACTCTCTGAGAGAGACAGGGCATTCTGTATTCTGTCTTGGATCTGGCAACTAGAATATCCATTCACCACAACATCTGCCTTGCTCTGTAAGCACTTTTCTAGGGTACATTAACTCTCTTAGATACAGTTAGGAATATAGTAAAGCTTAGTTTATATATTCTTTATTTATTTGACACTCTCCTGCAATGTTGTTTTAAATATTTCCTGTGGTTTTGAACTCTGATGTCACTGTGAATATATACTGAGTATTTTCTTGCTCTTTTATTATTTTTTATTAAATATATTTATACCTTTCATTGTGGATGATCTGTCTAGAGATATGTAAGTTTTGAGAGTACTTACATATTTATTTGGTGACACTGTGTGGGCCACTCCTAATAGCTTTGCTCTTGGTCAAACTACCATTTGCATTAATATTAATAGTACACAGTAAGATTGGACATCCTTTGTTAAGGGCCTTAAAGCAGCCAATAAGGAGCTGGCAGGTGGCAGGCATAGCTTCCTTATAGTCTGGGCAAAAATGGGCATAGCTAGTAAACCTGTGCCGGCCTTTTCCATGTGTGTGTGTGTGTGTGTGTGTGTGTGTGTGTGTGTGTGTGTGTGTGTGTGTGTGTGTGTGTGTGTGTGTCGGCTACTTGGGCAGGGACATGAAGCACTGGTTGGACAGCGAGGGTGTTGGAGGTCTTGGCTTGGCCACTCAGTTGAGATCGCAACTCTATAGCTGTGCCATTGGGGAGGATTACTGGGGATCTGGAGAAAGAGGGAGAAATCAAGCTTGCACTGACTGTGACCTCTGTGTGATGTTAAGGGAAATTGCACTTGATGCAAAGAGCTGCATTTGGAAATATTATGTGTGTACTTGTCATCCTCCCAGTGTACTTCCCCACTGTTGCCAGTGGTGAGGATGACACTATCTTTAGTGACCACTATTTACAGGCTACAGGAGTTCAACCTCCACACCATTGAATCCCAACATGTGATCTGGTGATCCCACTACTGCCAACAATAAATATGATAAGCCACCACTGGACCAGTAATCAAGGAGCATCAAGATAGTGTTTCTACTCTCAAGCAGCCATACAGTAGACATTCAGAGTTTCATAGCACAACAGTTTTATTTATTTTGTATTAGCTTAGTTAGTCAGGAAAAGTATGCAAGGATGTCAGCAGAGGAGTATGGCAATCTGACAAGGAGCCAGTTGACTGAGATGTGCAAAGACAAAGGTCTGGCACATGCCAACCTCACTAAAGCAGAAATGATTGCAGCCTTAGTCACAGCTGCATCACAGACCAGCAACCAGAAAGACAACCAGACTTGCCTTGGGGTTGCACAACTCTCAGAAAATGGATAGTTCAACTTTGCCTCAGAGGACTTAAAAATCCATCTGGAGTTAAAGAGACTTGAACTGGAGGTCAAACATTTAGAACTAAAACCAGCAGAGAGATTTCGGTGCTTGGAGGTCGAAGCAGAAACAGCAGAAGGACTGTGGCATTTGGAATTAGAATTTGCAGAGAGGCTGAGACATCTGAAATCTGAAGAAAATGATAGGCAGAGGCAACATGAAAAGGAAATGCTGACTCTTCGCCAGGGTCATGGAGGTAATGGAGGAGGGAGTAATCAAACCCCAGAAGCAATAAAAGTCAGTACATTTCTTCCACAATTTACAGTGGGTGATAATTTTGATTTTATTCATATGTTTGAAAGGGTATGTAAACAGTATAATGTTGACCAAGGGCTCTACGTATGGTACCTGACCCCCCCTTACTCCATGTTAAAGCTGTGACTGTCTGACATTGATTGCTTAAATTATAATACTGTTAAAAATTGTTTATTAGAATGTTTTAAGTTAACACCTGAAGCTTATAGAAAAAGTTTTGTAAACACAGACACAAGGCAGATGAAAGTGTGTGTGAATATATTGCTGAACTAAGCACTTATTTTCATAGGTGGGTGAATGGGTGCCAGGTCAACAATTCTGAAGGGCTGGCAGACCTTTTGGTGAGGAAACAAGCCTATAGAACTTTGCCTGAGGACATGAGAATCTGGTTGTCAGATAAAGAATGTAATACCACACATGAGTTGGGGAAAAAGGGAGACCTATACCTAGCAGGCAGGGGCATCACTGCACAGGAAATTAATACCCAATGCTGCACATGCATCTAAGAGAACCCATGGGCAGCTTAAACCACCCTAACAGAGTCCACCAGTAACAGGGAAAGCTACTAGAACAGGTACATGACCAGGATCAAGGGTTAAATGTTTTAAATTTAAACAGTGAGGCCATGTAGGATATAGATGTCCATGGAGGCAAGGTGGGGAACAGAAGGTAGGGAAGCCAGTAAGTGGGAATAATAGAATCCCAGCAGTAAGTTTTCTGGAGACAACAAGGGTACAAAACTACCACAAGAGGTTATATCCAATCTTAGAAGACGGGAAACAGGCCACTCCTAAGAGAGATGCAGCCTCTGACCTAACCATTCTGAAACCTGCAATGGTTAAGGAAGAGAACTACTTGCTTTGGCAGTCTACTTCAGTCAGAGTTTTAGGAGGGACCCCATTCTAAATACCTTTTTCTCAGGTTCACCTTGACTTGGAGGGTGGAGAAAGAAGGAAGCAAGTAGGTGTGTTTGAGGCTATCCCTGCAGATGTCCTGATAGGGAATGATTTTGATGATGCAGTACTGTGCGTATATGCAGTGACATGCAGTCAATCTTGGAGACAAGTATGTGTGTCTAGTAGCATGGGGGGGACCCAGACAGACTGCACACTTGAAGCCAGGACTGGTGAGGTGGTTACTTCAGGGAGGGAGCTACCCTGTAGCAGTGAGACTGAAGGTGAGCCACAGCTGCTTGTGGGTACTGATGTTCCCTTGGACAGAGTGACTCCAAGGGCAGACATGAGTAGTAATACCCAGGCTGACAGTGAGGCATTGCTGTCAGAGGATGCTAGACTTCCTGTGGCAGGGGAGCTGGGAAGGGTTACAAAGATAGAGATGAGACAGGCTAATCTCAAAGATCCTACATTACAAGGCTTGAGGGAGGTAGCCATGGAGGTGCCTGATTGTCAAGGGAAAGGGGTATCTGTATACTGGGACAAAAAGTTACTATACAGAGAGTGGACCCCTGATGGAGGGCTAGAAGATGAGGTAATACAGCATTTGGCAGTGCCCAGAGCCTACCATCTGGCACATCAAGCCATAGCCCATGGCATTCCTTTTGCCAGCCATATGGGCATAAAGAGTACAAAGAGACTTATTATGCAGAATTTTCATTGGCCTGGGATTTCCAGAGATGTATCAGGGTACTGCAGGACTTTTGAGCAGTGCCAAAATGTAGGCAAGGCAGGATACAAGGTCAAAGCTCTTTTGATGCCTTTGTTTGTGACTGAGGAGCCATTTCAGAGGGTAGCTATGGATATTATGGGGCCTCTGAATATCCTAAGTTCCACAGGAAAGAAGTATATCCTAGTGGTAGTAGATTATACTACCAGATACCCTGAGGTGGTGGCTGTGTCCTCCATTGAGGCAGAAAAGGTGACAAATGCTTCATTAGATATTTTCAGCAGTGAAGGTTTCCCAAAAAAATAATGACTGACAGAAGTGCCAGTTTAATGTCAGACATGCTGGCTTGTTTGTGGAAGCACTGTGAGGTGAAGCACTTAAAGACCACCCCCTACCATTCCCAGACTAATGTCCTGGTGGAGCGGTCAAACTCTACACTAAAGACCATTCTACAGGCATTTGCAGAGCAGTTCAAGAGGGGGGTGGGACAAATATCAGTCCCATCCGTTGTTTGTTTACAGAGAGATATCCCAGGAATCCACAGTTTTTTCACCCTTTGAGTTTCTGTATGGGCCTAGGGTGAGGGGACCTCTAGATTTGATTTGTGATGAGTGGGAGGAGGGTGTGAATCCCACAAGAAGTCTCTTCTGGCACATGTCCTAAACCTCAGGACAAAGCTCAGGGAACTCATGGGCTTGGCCCAGGAGAACCTGGCAGTAGCCCAACAACAGAAAAAGGTCTGGCATGACAGGAATGCTCACGGTAGAGAGTATGTGGTGGGACAGCAGGTTATGGTTCTCATTCCTGTCAGACACAACAAGCTGTAGGCAGCTTGAGAGGGACGCTTCAAAGTGGTAAAGAAGGTCAGTGATGTTAACTACATGGTAGAACTGCTAAGCAGGAGGCAGGGGCACAAATTGTACCATGTTAACATGATGAAACCCTACCATGATAGAGAGGCCCTTGTGGTGAGTAGTTGCAGTGGATGGCAGGAGGAGTGTAAGGGGTATCTGGTGACTGATCTTCTCAGTGAGGCTCAGACTGACACCTCATTGGAAAGGGTAGCAATGTCCTACCATCTATCTCTTACCCAGGTTTGAGAAATCTGAGCAGTATTACAGGAGCATGGGGGCATGTTAACTGGGAAACCAGGGCACACCCACCTGGTGTAGTGCTATGAGGATACAGGACTGGAACTGTGGCTAATCCAGGAGTCCAGTAGTCCCTGGGACTCCCCATTGTTGCTGGTACTAAAGAAGGATGGCAGCACCAGGTTCTGTGTGGACTACAGGAAATTGAATAGTCACACAGAGTCAGATGCTTACCCCATGCCTAGGACTGATGAAGCCCTAGAACATCTGGGTGGGGCTAAGTACCTTACCACTACTGATCTTACCAAAGGCTACTGGCAGGTGCCCTTGACTCCCAACACTAGAGAGAGGACAGCCTTTGTGACTCCTTTCAGTTTGTATGAGTTCACGAACATGACCTTTGGGATGAAAAATGCCCCAGTGACTTTCCAGAGGCTGGTAGATCCCATCCTAGTAGGAGGAGGACATTTTGTCTTTGCTTACCTGGATAACATTGCCATCTACAGCCATTCCTGGCAAGAGCGCCTTCAGCTTGTCAGGGAGGTGCTGAGCAGACTACAGAGGGCAGGGTTGACCATTAAGCCCAGTATGTGTCAGGTGGGTATGGCAGAGGTCTCCTACCTGGGACATAGAGTGGGGAGTGGTAAGATCAGGCCAGAAGCAGCTAAAGTGGAAGTGATTCAGGCATGGCCTGCCCCTGTTACCAAAAAGCAGGTAGGGCATTTTTAGGGCCAGCAAGGTACTACAGAACATTTGCCCCCAATTATAGTATCAAAGATGCTCCCCTCACAGACCTGACAAGGAAAAACAGGCCAGATAAGTAGTGTGGACCCAACATATGAGCAGGCATTCCAGAAGCTTAAAGGAGCTTTGGGAAGACCATTGTGTTAGCCAGTTCAGATTACAGCAAATAATTTGTTGTGCAGGTGGATTCTTCAACCATGGGGTGGGGGCTGTACTCAGCCAAGTTTTCTCAGAGGGAGAAGAGCACCCGGTGGTATATCTCAGCCATAGGCTCCAACCCAGGGAGTAATGCTATGCAGCTGTAGAAAAAGAATGTATAGCCATAGTGTAGGCACTGCAGAAACTTCATCCTTATCTGTATGGAAGGAAATTCACTGTTGTTACAGATCACAATTCCTTAATATGGCTACATCGAGCTAGCCAGCAAAATGCCAAGTTACTAAGGTGGAGCCCAAGATTGCAGGCATATGATATGACAGAGCAGCACCACTGTGGGCTTAGCAATGCCAATGCAAATGGGGTCGGCTCTCAAGACAGGGTATGGAGTAATGTATTCCCAGATAGGCTCATCCCTCTCAAGCAACATTTCTCAAGGGTCACTTGAAAAACTAGCTTGAGTCTTTGGAGGAGGGGGAAAGAGTGACAAAGGCAGATACTGACAGCACAGCTATCTGGAATTTTGTAAATAATTATATGTAATTTGTGAATATCAACATGATTTATAAGATGCTTTTGTTACAAATATATTAAAACTGTATGCCATGTGTACATCAAACTGCTGGTAGAGAAGTGGGTATTGAAAAGGATTTTTGCAAAGTACTGTTTAAACTGTAACCACAGTGTGCCCTACTGGAATAGAAGAGAAATGTGCATGTGCTATTGTAACTGTTTAAATGTATATATTTTAACAGTGGAAACTGGAATACAGGAGGTTAACTTCATAAAAATAACTGAAATTACTTTATGGCTACACCATAAAATATTTCAGTTTCAGTGCAGCAAGACACAATGCCTAACACTAGGGAGCTTTCTATATGGTTTTCAGAGTGAACTAATTACAAGTTGAAATGTGAAGGAATGCAATTGTTTTATTACTTTCAGCATCTGCCAAATATCTAAGTCTATGTATTTTCACAGGTAGTTGTTAAACACTGCCAGATTCCAGCAGTGGAGGTTTCACCTGAGCTACAGTGACAAGAAATGATGTCACTCTGCAAGATATCCCAGCAGTAATATTTGAGACATTAATTTGAGAACTCTATGAGAGAGACAGGGCATTCTGCATTCTGTCTTGGACCTGGCAACTAGAAGATCCATTCACCACAACATCTGCCTTGCTCTATAAGTAAGTTTCTAGGGTATAATAACTCTTAGATACAGTCAGGAATATAGTAAAGCTTAGTTTAGATATTTTTCTTTATTTATTTGAGACTGTCCTGCAATGCTGTTTTACATATTTCATGTGGTTTTGAACTCTGATGTCACTGTGAATATATACTGAGTATTTTCTTGTTCTTTTATTATTTTTTATTAAATATATTTATACCTTTCATTGTGGATGATCTGTCTAGAGATATTTAAGTTTTGAGAGTACTTGCATATTTATTGGGTGACACTGTGTGGGCCACTCTTAATAGCCTTGCTCTTGGTCAAGCTAACATTTGTATTAATATTAATATTGCACAGTAAGATTGACACCCTTTGTTAAGGGCCTTAAAGTAGCTGATAAGGAGCTGGGTGGTGGCAGTGATAACTACCTTATAGTCTGGGCAAAGGGGGACATAGCTAGTAAACCTGTGCCAGCCTTTCCCAGGTGTGTGTGTGTGTGTGTGTGTGTGTGTGTGTGTGTGTGTGTGTGTGTGTGTGTAAATCAAACCTCAAAGAGTGTGTGTGTGTGTGTGTGTGTGTGTGTGTGTGTGTGTGTGTGTGTGTGTGTGTGTGTGTGTGTGCGTGTGTGCGTGTGTGCGTGTGTGTGTGTGTGTGTGTGTGTGTGTGTGTGTGTGTGTGTGTGTGTGTGTGTGTGTGTGTGTGTGTGTGTGTGTGTATGTGTGTGTCAGCTACTTGGGCAGGGACACGGAACACTGGTTGGACAGAGAGGGTACTGGAGGTCTTGGCTTGACCCCTCAGCTGAGATCTCAACCCTATTACTATGCCATTGGGGAGTCTTATTGGGGGTCTGGAGAAAGAGGGAGAAACCAGTCCCAAAATGACTGTGGTCTCTGTGTGCTCTTAAGGGAAATTGCACTTGATGCAGATGGTTGCCTCTAGAAATACTGTGTGTGTGTACTTGTCATCCTCCCAGTGTACTTCCCTCACTGTTGTGAGTGGTGAGGATTGAGGCTCCGTCATTACTGGTCCAGTGGTGGGTTGTCATAAATAGTATTATTTTTCCTTTAATTTTTGTAACAATTCTGTGAATAGTTCAATTTGATCATGTTGCTTTGTCCAGGTTAAATTTTAGAATTCTTTTGTGAACCCTTCTGCTGTGAAGTGACAGGGATTAGCAATTAACTCCTGCATTTCTGACTGATATGATTAAAGGGGAACACTTCACAATGGCGAAATCCTGAAAGATTGAATTTCATATTGCCGAGACCATATGATCAAACTTTCGGAATCCCAACATTGTGAATGGAGATCTGCATACAGCGCAGAATGGGAGATTTCCCTTTTCCTCACTGTAGTGCGATCTCGGAGTTGGAATATTTAAGTAGCAGGGGTGTGAAAATATTTAAATTGCTGGGGTTTTTTTTAGATTTGTTTCAGAATTTCGAAATTCTGAAACATTGATCACATGGTCTCGGTCATATGAAAGTCGATGTTTTGGAATTTCGAGATTCAGAAGTGAATCCAGTTAAACACCCGCTCTCTTCACTTGTGAGTGTGTTAGAAGTACTTACTTAATAGCTTTTATTTACTGTGTTCCTACTATCACACTCTACCGTCCCTTCTCTGACTGCACTAGTGACTCATTTCCACTGGGTGAGAGGTCTATAGGTTATTTATTCATTCTCTGGGGTTAGGGGTGAGTAGGCTGGAAGCAGTATCATGGTTTACAAGGAGATTCAAGGTTTTCTCTTTAAGGCCCTACCTCTTGTCTGCATGCTCATTGTCATTCAAGAGCTTGGAATGCAATTGGCCTTTGCAATGCACAGTTAGATGTGATCACTAACCCCCACTCAGCCTGAGAGGCAACCGCTAGTGATCTTTGACCTTCAGCAGGGATTCTACTATTGAGAACATGCACCAAGCCCATGCCTTTCTCCTCAGTCTGATAAGAGGTCTTATCAATCATTCTCCCTTCCCACCATGCCATAAATCCAACAGGCATCTAAGCTGCTAGTTAAACTCGGGTCACCTATACTATAGACACAGACTTATTTATCGATGCACATGGAGACTTTCTCTCCATTCTTGACTTATCTGGCTGTCTTCTGTTCAATCTGTGTCTTTGTATTTCTGAGTGCATGTCCTGCTTCATTTTGCTTTAATGAAGAGACAGGGTGTTTACCGTATCCATCAGAAATGCAGGGAGCTTTACTGTCTTCCTCCTTCTGGATTTGTTTATATTAATTAATGGTTTATGTTGTTTCTTTGCTATGCCAACTAATTTGAAACCCATGTCACTCCCTTCTATTTGATGTGCATATTTGCTTCATGCAAAACCCTGTTGTTTCTACAATAGCAGTTATTATGTGACCACAGTGCATTTACTCATAACTTTTGTGACTTCCTGCAAAACTTTCCATGATCAACTTCCCTATTATGTTAGGCTCTATCCTCCAAGAAGTCCAGAATCCATACTTTTGAGGATCTGTCCTCCTGAACTCCAGCACGCACACTTGCTCCTGTCATAACCTTAGTTCTACAGCATAACTGTGAATCACACTGGTGATCACGTTGTTTCATTCTTGCTGCCAAGTTGCATATCTGAGCTTCTCTCCCTTTCCCAGTGCCAACTAGAATAACCAAGTCCAAGACTTGGTTTTCTAAGTTAGAAACAGTAATAGCTTCATGAGGCTTGCATACCTTCCCTTGAACACCACGAAGAGAAAAGGGAAGGAAGAATTGTATTGGTAGATGCTAATGTGAATCTAGAGTGTGCATTTGCAGCATTGACTGACTCAGCCAAAATGAACACAAAGTTAAACAAAACAATGGAACTCAAATCCTAACAGGTACAGGTACAGCAGGCAAAAGCCAGTAAGGGAAAGAACCCTCAACAAATAATATTAAGACAATCTGATGGTTTATTGTCCTCTCACCAAGGGAAATGCAGCAGGATTATTAAAATGTCTGTAGTAGGGAAGTATCCTATCAATTTGCTTATCAAGCATTGATATTCCTTGGACCACAAACTTACCACTTGCAGTTGATTCTACTATTTTTGTATAATGTATTATTACAGCATTCTTTCTAAAGTTATTCTGAAGGTTCAATGTGTCTACCACTGCATGTTGCTTTACTGTGTGCTGTACATTTGTGTTTACTAGTACTTGGTCTTACTATATTACCTACCAAGGCGTCTTGATGTTTCATAGTGTATTTTATTTTTAAGTACCTTGTCTCTGGAGCTTTACACAATGGGCCAGTGCCAAAAATAAGCTGTAACAACTTGGCCATTCTAGATATCAAAATATTTATATATATATATATATATGTATTAGTCTATTTATCTATCATGTGTTAACTGGTTAGGTAGCATGGTACATGACTATGTTCAGCCCATACATGTTCCATAACTCAAGTTAAACAAATATACACTGTGAACATATGATATGAGCAAAGGAAACATAGTAATAGTTCAGGGGAATATACGTTAACACAGATATGCTGAACTCCTGCCAGAAAAGCTTCCATAGTAAACAGCATTGATGAAGTTACAAGCATGTTTCGATATGTAGAATAAGTACAAATATCTACAAACATATGTGTACCGTGTTAGCCATGCACATGTGCATATTATGTGTGTGTGAATATATATATATATATATATATATATATATATATATATATATATATATATATATATATATCTGATACTAGCAAGTTGACAAACAGCATCTTGACAGACCTAGAGAAACATCAGTACAGCTGATGGCAAATCACCTGATTGAATATGCCCCCAGTTCTTCTGTGCAAGACTGCAGTACAGATCAGGGAGTTTGCTCTTTCCCCACTGTAGTGTGATCTCAAAGTGGGGGTGTAGGGGAAGGGCTTGCCCCTGGAAAAAGAACAATTTTTCTTTATTTTGATTTCATTTTTGATATACTGCTGACTAGCAAGTTGTGTGTTTGATCACTTGCCTTTTGATAGGGTGTATCATATATATATATATATATATATATATATATATATATATATATATATATATATATATATATATACACACAGATATATAGATATATATTTAAATGTGTGTGTGTGTGTGTGTGTGTGTGTGTGTGTGTGTGTGTATGTGTGTGTGTGTGGATCGGTGTATATCATTTTAGTGAAAAATCATAACAGCGTGCCACAAATGATCAACATCAAATGTTCAGTCCTCCTCACTCTCATCCTCAAAAATAAAATATATAAAACATCCATTTTTTTTTGGATGGGGCAAACCACCATGCGCCCCGCCCACCCCATGTATGTATATGTATATGTATATGTGTGTATATAATATATATGTATATATATATATATATATATATATATATATATATATATATATATATATATATATATATATATATATATATATATATATATATATATATATATATATATATATATTTATTTTACATTTGTTGGCTGGACTAGTCTAGCTGGAGACATGCCCATTTTCAGTAGAGTCCCAGGGAGATAAGCTCCAAGCATTAGTAAATTACAAAAAAGATTACAATAATTAAAAATGACTAAATTCAAATACAAAGAGATTAAAAATGTTTTGAGAGAATAAAAATTGCTTCTATGAATAATAGCTTGCAGTCTATGCAAGGTTTAAGATACAATATAAAAGTAAAAATTGTGTCTATGAATAATATCTCACAGTCTATGCAAAGGTTAGAAATACAATCGAGTACAAGAGCACTCAGAATTCTAAAGTAATGATTTGTAGGTCAGAGAAATAGAAAGAGAGAAAAGCAGAAGAAAGAAAAACACGAGGGCTAGAATACAGTTAGATTCTATTGATTAAAGCTGTAGAGGGGACAGAGGCCAGAAGAAAGGGGTATAGAAAGAAGAGAATTAAGGGGGAGAAAGTAGAATTTAGTCAGGTTTAGAACAGGGACAAAGCCAATGAATTTTCAGATGTTCTTTGAGATGTTTCTTGAAGAGTGGTGTGGATGAGAGAGATGTGAGTATACTAGGAAGCTTGTTCCAGATTTTACCCACAATGTTAGTAAAAAGTGAGTCCCCAGCTTTATTGTTAGATTTAATATTGGAGATTAATAGCTTATTTGCTGAACGAAGTGTTGCAAGATTTCTATATGGGGAGATCAAGTTAGAGAGGATTGGGGTATTATTTGGGTGATAAAGAATATTATGTGAGATAACCAGTTGATTATAAAGTAGATGGTTTTGTAGTTCTGACCATCCGAGTTGTTTAAGTTTGTGACAGTGGTGGGTTCTGAAGGGGGTGGCAGTGACAAATCTAGCTATGTTATTATAGCTAGTTTCAAACTTGCTTAGATTGTGTTTTGATAGATTGATGTATATGGCAGAAGCATAGAATAGGGTAGAAGTTAGGTGAGTCTGGGCAATGGAGGTTCTAGCTAGTGGTGTGAGGAAGGGTTTGATTCTATACAGGGGAGCCTAGTTTTTTATTGACAGTCTGTATAGTATTGTTGATATGATCATCATAGCTGAGGTTATTATCTATGATTATGCCCAGTAGACGTGTGGCAGTGTCAGGGGAAATATTAGTTCCATTGTTGGAGGTAATTGTGAAGTGGAACTGGTGACTTTTGGGTGGGAGCAAAAAGTAACAATTTTGTTTTTTTAGGGTTTAAGAAGAGGCAATGATGGGTGAACCAATTTTCAAGAGTGTTAAATACTGTTTGAGTAAGGGTCTGAAGAGAGATTGATGCCTTAGCAGTACAGATTAAAGTAGAATCAGTGGCATATTGTATGCATGTGGCTTGAGGAACAACAGTATTTAGATCATTAATAAAAATGGAAAATAGAAGAGGGCCTAGGATAGAGCCTTGAGGGACTCCACTGTTTACAGGGAGGGGTGTGGAGAGATTATTGTCCCAGAGCACTGCTTGTTGTCTATTTTTTAGATAGGATGTAAACCAAAGTATTGCTTGTGGGTCAAGAGATTGGGCTTTTAGCACATTGATTAGTAAGTCGTGGTTAACCATATCAAAGGCTTTTGATAGGTCAATGAATAGTGCAGAAGATAGAAAGTTATTATTTCGATTCTTGTTTATACAGTCAGTAAAAGATAGAAGGGCGGTAGTTGTACTATGAAAGGGCTTAAAGCTGTGCTGACAGTTGGCAAGTAAATTATTGTGGAGCAGGTGTTGAAGTAGTTGATGGTGAATACATTTTTCCATTATTTTGGCCAATGGAGAGAGTAACGCAATTGGTCGGAACTTGCAGATATCAGTGGATTTGCCTCCTTTATCTAAGGGGATTATATGGGAGACTTTCCATATGGACGGGATGTTACCTTCTATGATTGTTCAGTTTATAAGGATGGATATGGGATATGCTATGACTTTGGAAGCTATTTAAAAGTATTCTGCTGGCAGGTGGTCGGCAGAAGGGGTGCAAGGTTTGAGTTTTTGAAGGAGTTTGCAGATAAAGGATCTTGGCACAGGTTGTATATAGAAGGAAGGCACTGAACTGTTTGTGTTTTGTAAAGTGCTGGGGAAAATGGGAGATATTGTCTTTACAAGAGTTTGTATAGTTTCTGTGAAGTAATTATTAAAGGCATCTGCTATTTGCAATGGGTTATTATGGGGAACTAAAGATGGAGCTGGAGTTTTGGTATGTCCTGGTTGGAGACGTTTATTAATGCCTGACCAAAACTTTTGAGGGATTTTTGGGTGTGATTGTTGAAGGTGGAAATAATAGTTTTTCTTGTCTAAGATAATGTAATTTTTGGTTGCATTTCTTAGCTGTTTAAAGTATAGGTGGTCTGCAGAGCTCTTAGAGGCTCTCCATCTGGCCCATATTTTGTTCCATAGGAGCATTTTCTTCCCTGGTTTGTTTTGTGAGCCATAGGGCTGTTTTGGTCCTAACTCGGGAAGAGCGAAGGTGGGCATGGAGATCTAGGATTTCTAGGAATTTAGTATTAAAGTAAGAAACTGCTTCATCCAGTTTGAGTTGCTTCAGAGGTGACCAGTTATAGGCTTTTAGTTTGTTTTGAAAGTATACTTCTGAACTTCTTAGAGCAAGACATCTGGACAAAGCCATAAATAAAAGTGGGACAAAGGCCTAAAAGTAGAGACAATTTTTAAATATTGCTCTTAGAAACTTGGAAAGTTGATAGAATAACACGTTTTGTATTAACATGAATTTTCTGAAAGGTATGAAGTCTGAAATTCAAATGTCTGTCTTTATTTTCTAACATCAGTCTTTAATGATTTGCCACTAATTTGCCAGAAAACCATAATTTTATGAAAAAACAGACCAAAACTATGAGACAAAAATCTGGACGTGCAAAAAAGTGTACAGTTGAGAGGTATGAAGATATATCTATATATATATATATATATATATATATATATATAGATAGATATATATATATATATGTATGTATACATATATATATATATATATATATATATATACACAGACACACACACACACACACACACACACACACACACACACACACACACACACACACATAAGAATGAAAACTATAGATAGATAAATAAAAGAACATTTCAAATCATATATATACTCCTGAAGAGATAATTTGACTTAACCTGAGAAGGTATTCTCTTGCAAGTTTGAGCACTGCAGTGCAATCCTCATAATGGCAAAAACGTCAGTAATATGTATCATGTGTAAAACTGCTGTATTTCTGAGAATTCTCTTTTCTCTAAAGTACAGGAAACTTGGAGTTAAAGTAGCGCAGGTGTACAAATGCACTTTCCTTGCAAAAAGCACATTATATAGTATAGCAGAGAGCTTATTGTTTACTGTTATCTTTTAGAAAATCACACTCATGTTTTCTCATTTTCAGTAATCCTATTATTGAGTTGTGAACTTCCATTCGGAGACTATGAGAAGGAACACCATACCTAGCAATCTCATTCTCTCCCTAGGTATGTATTTACTGCCAAAAATAAAGCAGAGGCCAGAATTATTTCATGGCACAAAATAAGTATACATGCCATGACTTTTTCAGATTTTTGATTAATTTCAATATTTTATTAACTATCTGCTATGTTACTGTCTTCTGATTAAATGGCCAAGTTGCCAAATCCTTATCTGAGCAAATGTTTGCTACTGGATCTATGGCAATTCACCTTTATGTCAAAGCAGCTCGGATCCTGAGGAGCTGGCTAGGAGTATAGAAAAGAAGCAGCAGTTTCCCAAACTGAGGCCGAGTGATTTTTCAGGCTGATACCTTGCAACAATACTTCCACACAGTAACCAAAACTTGGAAAAGATTCCCATGGACATCTGATAAACACCTACAAGTCTCATATTCAAGCACTTTTTATATACCTTCTCTACTCCATGCTCTGTACTTGCATTTCTCCAGGTTAAAAGTGACCTGCTGTTTTCCCCTTCCTGTAACTTTCTCTTTCACTCTTTTTCCCCTTTCTCTTCTGTCTCTTCCCTTCTCTTATTCTGCTAGATACACCCACTATTTCTCCTACTACTTTTGGTTTTTACTTTTACTTTCTTTCTTATTACCTTCTGTATCTCCACCTTAAACTACCCTCATCTACCTTCTTCTTCTCCTTCCTTTTGATCATTCTTAGCCTATAACACTCATTTTATTTTAAAGTTTCTTTTTCTGTATTGTATTGTATCTTCTGACTCTTAATTTCTTCCATGAGTGTGCATCTATTTTTTTGCGTCTCTGCTGTTAACATGTTTTTTTATCTCATTTATATAAATTCATTGACTTACTTTATTACTTGTACGTTATCAACAGTATATGTATTCAAACGGGTCTCTTTCTGTTCCCTGAACGGCCACTTCACCGAAACTGAAATGGCTGGGCATACTTTCACGAAAATGCTTTTCACCGAAAAAGCACTTTCAGGGAACTATGCTGAAAAGTAAGGGAAATTGTGGGGGAATGGCTGTTGCTGAGATCTTAGTTCAGTGGGGATAAGGGAATATTCCCTTTTCCCCACTGTAGTGCAATCTCGGAGTGAGAATATAAAAGTAGGGGGGTGGGCGACTTACCCCCCCTGCATAAACATTAGTCGTGTGTTTTTTTGTTTTTGTTTTTTTTTTGGATTTTTTTTTAGTTTTTTGACGGACTTTAGCGAAAGTGCTTTTCTGGTAAAAAGCACTTTTGCTAAAGTGTGTTTGGTAGATGTAGTTTCGGACTATTGAACTTTTGTTCAATAATCCTAGACCCATTCAAATTGTATTATATTTATGGAGCTTTTCTTTAAGGGGCTCTGTTGAAAATGGGATTTGTCCAGTCGGACTTTCCCAGTAATCAAATGTCAAATAAATAAATACAATAAAAATTTAGACAAACAGGCAGTATATGGTTTCTTTGGAATTTAATCCACTAAAATGTTGACTTAGTCTTTACAACATAAAAAATATTGCATCTTTCATATAGAGAATGATCACTCTTGTGCAACCAGGTTAGAACTAATGAACTAGTTAACACATTCCTTATAGTCAGTTTATAATCTACTGTATCAGTATGCCTGTTCTAATGCCTGGATATGCTTAGATAGTACAGAACCAAAACCCAGATAAGTAAAAGTCTTGTTTTGTTGTTTGTCAGTGATGCAAGACAGCCAGCAGATGGCACTGCTTCTCTTTATTTCTACCTTCTTTTACCTGTTATTTTTCCCATTACCTCCTCAAGAACCTGGACAAAGCTGAGGGAAATAATTTTGTTTTGAACTTGTGGCACTTTGAAATAAAATATAAATAGTCATAGTTATCTGCACCACCAACCCCCGACCCCCTGCTCCATATACACTCAACAGAATGTCTCTGAATAAACTTGCAAAGTAACAAGAAAAACAAACAAAATGTTTCATGCTACTGTAATATGTTGGTAGCATCCTTTTAAAAGAGAACTTAAAGAAGTTGTCTCAACATTTGTGTCCCATACTTAGCACCACTGCTATGTATTACATGAAATATAGGAAAATGTACTGGATGTCATAACAGCACTGTTTTTGTGCTCATTATCAATCATATATACTACTCTGCTATTGCAAGTACAGTTACCAAAATGAAAATGTTGTGACTTTATCACCCTCATGTTTGTCTGCAATCAAACAAAGCAGCTTTAAAGGGAATTCACTGCATTGCATTTATGATTTTCACGTTAGTCAAGTAATCAAGTTGACTGCTGAGAATGAGAGTTGAATACAGGCAAAATATTGTATACTTTAACACCACTATTAATATCAGTGCATTGTTACAAATGAATGAATTCAATGAAAATGAGAAAGGTTTGCTTAAATACAGTACAACGTCTAAAACTGAAGTGGGCAGAATGACAGTGTCAAAATAATACCCATCTGGCCTGCCAAGATATATTTTTCCCCCTGCCCATCCAGTGATGTAATAGACCATCACTTTTAAGCGAAAGTTGCTGATTTAAAACAAAAGTTTATAAGGCCTCACTCATTCTATATTTTCTTGATGCTTTCTTTGATCATTTTTAATGAGCTGCCTCTCAGCTTATACATAAATAGAACTTTGCTGAGAACGTTACTCCTACACATTAATAAAGCAGTAAATGAATGCAAAATTGTCCAACAAATTATCATTATCAATTTGTCTGTTTTGAAACAATGTTATACCACAGTTCAAATGTTGTGGAATATGACTATTCTCAATTCTGACTAAGGATGGAAAACACAATTTAACCACAATTTATAGGAGCAACATATAGTTGTCAGAAAGCAACTAACAACCACTCCAAAAGCAATGTGTAGTGGCTTATCTCAATAGTTCACAAAGAATTTGAGCATAACTTTTTCCAGTAATGGTTTAACACTTGTGTCTGATTCACTGCACAGGTATTCATCAGAACAAACAATTCACTCACAGTCCTCCTTTTAAATTACCTTTTAAAGTCCTATGACTGTCTCAATGCTCCAGTCACTACAAACAAGTAATTAAATTACATGTAATAACATACAAGTACAAATAAATAAAATCAGTGTTGTGCCTTATTTAAACTCATTTGAATACTGTTTCTTATAAAAAAATAATAATAAGAAAAAAGTTTACCATAATTTAGCTGAAAACACAATTTGCCAAAGTTGTGTACATTCTCTCCTAGACTCCTTCCCTCTGGCATAGCATGATTGAGCAAAACTATAATAAGGTATATTTTTCAGTTCACCATTTGCCTTCAGTTAGGACATGCAGTTCAACCCATTGCTGTGATTATATGAGTGATCAAATTAAATGGACCCTGACTGAGGCAATAACTTGTCTGAAGAGGCAGGGTCCAGTCGGAAAGGCTAAACGCCATTTAAGTGTACAGCGATACCACCTGTCAATCTGGGACTGATACAATGTGTGCATTGAGGACAGCAATGCTCCTTCTTTAGGCATCAGGCAATACAGCTTATACAGTCCTGGCAAAGAGAGGACAAATAAATGAGGGATCAGTTCAAGCCAGCTATTGTCAGCTTTATTCAGTAAATATATAAAAAATACAGGCTCACACACACACACACACACACACACACACACACACACACACACACACACACACACACACACACACACACACACACACACACACACACAATCACACAACCACAGACACACATATACACACACACACACACACACACACACACACACACACGCACACACGCACACACGCACACACACACACACACACACACACACAACCCACAGACACACACACACACACACACACACACACACACACACACACACACACAGTCTGATCCCATAAGCTCAGGGTGTCTTAGTCCCTTGTTGGGTTGTTCTCAGTATCACCAATCTACAAAGGTTTTATTATACTTAGAGTATGAGGACAGATTGAGGAGATATTGTATTAATTGAAATGACTTAATATTAAGTAAAAAAAATCACCATTTTGTATGAAATTGTTTACAGATAGAAGATATCTGCTTGTATGCATTTTGTAGAACCCAGTAATTTGATAACGTCCAAGCCAGCACCACTCCTATACCTCTAACCTGTATAACAAGCAGCTCATTGAGCACGTGACCTCCGTCAAGTTCCTTGACCCTTTACTCCAGTTTATATGTCCACGCACTTTAGCAATGTAGAAGTCTAACAGTAACTGTACCCTGTGTGGATGTTACCAAAGTCCTTATTTTCAGACCCCCAAAGAAAGACATATAATCATCAAAAACATCATACATCCACAGCTACAATATGCTCTATCATTACTGGCCTATGCCTTAGTGGGAAACCTCAGAGACTTCCGGATTCTGTCAAGCACTATGTAGACTTGTATTCCTTTCCCCTACAAATGAGTAACACTGAGTTATGCTTCAGCAAGTCAACTGTCCCCTATAAAAAAATGGGTTGCTGACCTACTAACCTTTTCAGTCATCCATGAAACTCATTACAGTGATTCCACACCCCATCTCCACTATGGGTTATTCATCAGTGATACTCCATACCAACTTCACTCTCACACAATAGTCCCCAGGTACTGACAAACCCAAGAACTCACTTGCACTTGCCAAGCATGCTTTTTCCGTCCTTACAGTCACATTATGGAATTCACTCCCTGCTGAACTTTGTAACACTTCTATATATAGTGCATTCAGAACTTGACTAATAAGAAAACGAGCTGCTTACACATGCCTCAGACACCACTCAATTAGTGTATCCTTACCACCAAATTATTCTCCCTTTTCATCGTCTTAACACATACACACACACACACACACACACACACACACACACACACACACACACACACACACACACACACACACACTCACACACACGCATTATGATTTAAATCTATCACACACACCATCACACCCCCAAATCCCCTTCTCATACTGTATCTTCACCTTTTCCAGCTTTTTCCAGTTGACTTACAACCACTAAACATTTAACCTCTCACTCCTAAGTAGCTATTGCCTATTCTCTACTTATAACTCTAGCTTAGGTCCTGATTCACTGAATAAATGCTATTACACCTACTTATGTGGGGTTTAGTGCATGCATTAAACCATTCTTCTGCTTACTCATGCACTGTCTGATTTAGTTTTGTAGACTTAGTAGACTGGGAAATCGGCACACAAAAAACGAACAAAGTCAAAATTCAAAAGAAGGTTAGATTAGTAATATTGCACTTACCTCCATAATAGAATCTTTAGGGTACATGATTTATACAGTGATTTTTATACATAACTGTTTTAAATATGTTTAGCATGTAGTTTTTATGTTTTTTATGTAGTTTATCTTATTTTGGCTTGTATTTACTGTTTGACTAGTATGTTCATAGCGTGATATTAGGAAGTGACGTCTGTTGACACACTTCCTTTTTGTTATTTTAAATGAGTTGTTCGCGCTTTTTTACTGGTATTGTTTCTTTCTGAAGAAGCTGCATTCTTAATGTAGCAGCGAAAACGCTTTTTATCTCAACAATAAACTCGCGTTCAAGAGTTTGGTTTTGTTGCAGTTCGTTTACTGCTTTTGGACACTGGTACTGCCTTCTTCTGAATTTTGACTTTGTAGACTTAGTAGCTAGCATTGTACTAATTTTGTTATCCCTGTAGTGTACTATTTCAGCACTGTGGTAGACCTTTGTTACTCTGCTGTTACCCCTGAAAAACTAGATAACTAAAATAACCACTGATCGAAGCTCGTGCGTGTATTGTGTGTGTGTGTGTGTGTGTGTGTGTGTGTGTGTGTGTGTGTGTGTGTGTGTGTCTCCAAACATTACCATTCTATCAATAAAAGTATAAGGATTGGTTACACACTGCTCTGCATCATTTTATGTGAGCACTGTGACACAAATCACTAACTTAGTTATTTATCTGATTCATGTTATCTAACTTACAATGTTGTTTTAACAGTATATAGGCCTTGACAGAATATTTCACTACTGCATATGTATTCTTCATGACGGATAACATGCCTGTCATGTTATCATAGCATCATACGTAAATGTTAAGGTATCAGTCTACAGACTATTACAAAACTAGCCCCCTGCAAAAACAACAGTGCAGAATCAAACCTTGCGTCTTGAGCCGTGAGGTTAAAACATTAACCATTTTACCAACCCTCTCCCAAAAATAAATCTGAGCTAGTTACTAGGCTTATAGTTCCAAGGACCATTGATGAGCCTAGTTTAAATTCTTAGTTGCCTTCTATCACTGACTGGTTAAGTGACTTGTTCAAGGTCACAGAGTTTGTAGATTAGAGCTGAGGGAATCAAACCCTGTACCACAGCTGACACCTTAACCCTCTGTGTAAACTGCCAGACTAATTTCTTTAGTTAAATACTAGGTAATCAGTTTGCAGACCATTACATGCCTAGCCAATAAGCTGACAATGACCAAACATGAGAACCAAGCCCCGTACCCTGTATCTGTAATACTGACACCTTCACCATTTAGCCAGCCCCCAAGCACAGCTTACCCCATTCATTATTTGTATGTTTTGTGTATCACACACCATTACATTTGCTGGTGTCATACTTGAAACTGTTTCTTGGTTTACTTAACCTGCCACAAGAACCAACAATGAATTAATGTATAGCTTAGTAAACAAACTATGAGGTTATCTTCTTTGGGGAATATATTTAAACACTTTGGATTTCCTTTGCTTATGCTCCTGTACTTCCCAGGCTTCCTCTCTGTTCAAGAGCTAACAGATTACTGAATCCAACCAGACTTGTTTTTTTCACCTTTTCTCCCTTTCATATAATTTCCATGCATGCTTGACTATGAGGTTATTGGGCATTTATCATGAATGGATCAATACAGATTTCAGCCTGCCATCTCATTCCCTCCAGTAGAGCTCTTTTGAGTGAGTACCTTTAACTCCTAGTGGGCGTGGCTTCAGCATTTAAAAATTGAAGTTATCACCTTACATTTTTAACAAATATCCATTGACAGAGGTCATATATCAATACAGTTGTGTTTGCCGTCATGTATGCTTCAAGATAAAATTTTCCGAAACCTTGTATGTAACATGGTTTTGGAATTATTAATGCAAATATGAACAAGCAATATTAGACGCCTAGAGGAGCAGTAGGAGGTAACTGCAGAAACGCCTGGAGACGTCACTCGGCTGTAATGAGATATGCCAGTTCCCCATTTCACAGACCCTCTGATTGTTCCACAGGGTTCTGCACTTGGGACACTTATACTGACATATTTGTGAATGATCTAGATATACTGCAGTGGGGCCAGCCTAAGCAAGTACACTGACATTACTTTATTTGGCTTCTGCTATTTCAGAGGTTTCACTATAGATTTAACTCTATAAACTAGGTTGTATAACTCTGATGTGTAACTAATGTTTTCAAAAAAAGGCATGCTGTTTGAGCATAAAGCATTCTCTTGTATTCTTGTTTATTACCAGGATATATCACTCATCCACTATAGCTGTCAGATCTGTATAACTTCTTTGGGGTTACATTGGACAATGATATATGAGCTTTATATCAAGGTGTTGATTAGAAAATGCACTTAGAGGGTTAGCAGTATACAAGAGGGTGAGCTTTTATGACAATCCTTTTAAGAACAGCTACAGCTCATAATTTCCTGCTGCATCAGCCTCGTGCATGCTAATCTTGTGCTCACAACATAATAACAACACTGCTCACTGTACTGCTGGCTGACTTTCTAGTGTCCACATAGCCAAACAACAGAGTACAAGTTCACTGAACATTTAGGAACTTCCATCCAAACAAGAGTAGAAACTAGCCATCAAGTCTCACTTACTCAGTAAATGGTCATATATGTGTGGGAGGTAGTTGACTGGATGTATGTCACTTTATTGAACGGACAAACTGTTGAAACCCATATGGTCGAGATCTTATGGGGGACAATTTGGTTAGTTAAACCATTCTGACTGAGACTGCGGTACATTGGGGATTGGGGAATTTGCTGTTTTTCCCACTGGAATGTGATCTTGAAGTTGGTATAAATAATTAGCAGGGGGTGTGTTTGTGTGTGGGGGGGTGTCCCTTGCAAAAACATTGTTGACCATATGGTCTTGACCTGTATGGGTTTTGACAATGCATTTTTTTCAATAAACTAGCATTGATTCAGTTGACATAGATAAGCAGTAACAAATCTTCTTCTACATTTTCAGTGAAATATTTTTTTTTTCCATTACATTTATATCCATTACAGTTCCAAAACACGTGCATGATCTTCAATGAATCAAGTTGCATAATGCTAGTTTCAAAAGACAGAACATTCAAAATAATTATTTTTCAAAGCATGGAATCCATATTATTATACCGTATATTCATTCAGCATGTTGCAAAAAGTCATATTTAGCTGATTAGATCTCTGAGTCATGTCGTTAGAGAAACCTGACTTCTAAATTCAGAATCTGATATCTGCTTATTAATATTAAGTCATCTTGTACGAATTGCCTCAGACACTTGCATTTCTTTCTTCTTTGTGGTCGTGTATTTTTATTTTCATAGTGAATTACTGATATGGTAATCTTTTTTTTACTTTGAAATATGGAAATCATGAATGGATTTTTAACCTGTATTCTTATGAAAGTTGTTGTACTCTACTACAGATTGTTCAATTTTAGCATGAAATGTAGTTTAAAAGAAAGAAGTCTTCTTACTGTTCTATTGTAAATAAAGCAGAATTTATGAAATAGTGTTTATAGAACTAAGCTATACAACTATGCAGTAAAATTAAATGTGATATGGCAATACAGTCTGAAAGTCTGAATAACATTGCTACTTGATAGAAATTAATTGACAATATTTAAAGTGAAAGTAAAACTTTAACAGATGGTTCCAAATGGGGGACGATGTCCAAAACCTCACATTTGTTTATAAACAGTCCACCATTCCACAGCCCCTTAGATGTGTGGGAATAGTAAATACATTTTCCCCTTCTCTATCCTAAGGTTGTGCATCTTGGCATTAGCAGAAGTGTTAAGGATGCATCCCAATCCCTATTTAGGGAGGAATACATTACAAGTTTTTGTTGGCTTTTTATGGTTCAGCTTTATCTATGATTCATACATCTGACTATCTTGATTATCTGGTATACTTTTTTATGTCAAAAGTCAGGCAAATTATAAGTTTTGTGGTCAAAAGAATGATAGTTATTAATTTAATATGGGGCTGTAGTACTACAAGTCATGTTTGAAAAAAAAAAACAAACTACTAGCATCGTGAAGCAAGAAAAGGTAGAAATAAAGGTGTTACTGATCAATGCTAGGACCTTAAAAAGAAACTCAACTTCCTGCAAGCCACTGTCACACTGGAGGATGTAGATGTCTGCCTTGTGACTGAGGCATGGCTTAAAATGGTGGGCTATAATGCCTTCTGTGTGCTTAGACAGGGAAAAAAAGGAGGAGGTGTTACAATCTTCATCCAGAAGAAACTAGCATCAAGACTGGTAAGGTGACATGATGCTCTAGAGCTTCTTCATGTCCAAATAGTCATCAGAAAGGTCCTTTACCATATATTAGCTAGCTGTAGAACTCCATCTAGAACAATAGCAATCCACCATGCCTAGCTACTGGAACTAAAATACTATTTTCCTAAATGATATAAACTATCCATCCATTAACTGGGAAACCTACAGCACCAATAGTGCATAAGCACAGAGATTCTTGTACTTTGTCATTACAAACACCCTGAAATAATTAGTCAGGAGAACAACATCTTGGATTGTTTCCTTACTAATGCTGGGGGATCTTGTACCTTCCTTTGCATATCATTGCCAGTGTTAGGTCTGACCATAAAGTCATCCCTTTCAAAGTAAAACTGAAACCAAAGAACCCTTCTACATAAGTTACCTTTAGAAATGTCTCTAAGTCAAACATACTCCTAAGTGATACATTGGCAAGCTTTAAATCCATGCCAAACCCAGTCACCTCTGCTGAATGTGCAGAAACATACACTACCATATTATACCAGCATGTAAACAGTTGCAAATTTGCAGCTGTAAACTGTATGAACAAGTGCTGGGCAAACTCCAGAAACAACCCCCCTTGGTGGAATTGTAGTATCAACAAGCTTTGCAATGAAAGGAAGAGAATTTTTACCAAAAGTAAGAAGAAGAACTTCCAGAATGTTAGAGCCCTTGTCACTGAAATAAACAAACAACTCAGGAGCTTAATAAAATCCATGAAAGACAACTATGAGGCAAAAATAGCTGCTCAAGCTGAAAACAATCGCAAGGCCATTTTTGGTTATGTTTGTAATCTCAAAAGCAATGTAGCAATGCGCTGAGCTGACTGTGAACAATGCTACCTACACTGACTAAAGATAGAAAATCTACTGGCTGATAAATTCAGCACAGACTTTTCCTCTCTCTCCTCTTCATCTCTCCCACAAGATACACCTGAAACTGGCTCATATCAAGCTATCACACAAGCCCAAGTCCTAAATGCATTATCAAAAGATAAAAACTACACAGATGCATAGATGTGTCCTGACAATATACCTTGATGCATCATAAATAGCATGAAGCATAATTAGGTCACCTCCTCTAACAGCACTGTTCAACCACAGCCTCATTACAAGTTTTGTACCAAGCATATAGAGAACAGCTTACAGTCATTCCCCTGCATAATGAAGAACCTTCTACAGACCCAGGCAATTACAGGCCCATAAGTCTGACCAACCTCATATACAAAGCCATGGAAAGATATATTATGGAACTAATCAAAAACTCAGTCTGTCTCAGTTTGGTTTCATCAACAGTAGGCCATGCGTACTTACCCTGGTGGGTGTTTTTGAAAAGGTCAGCAAAACAATGGATGAACATAGAATGGTACACACCACATACCTAGACTTGGCCAAAGCCTTTGACACAATCCTCCACTCAGGCATAGTAGAAAAGCTAAGTAAACTGGGGCTAAACTCCTACCTCACCTGCTGGATTGCCAGTCTGCTCAAAAACAGAATGTAAGAGATCAAAATAGGGAAAGTTACCTATACAGAGAGACCAGTCGCTAGTGGAGTCCTATAGGATTCAATGCTGGGACCTCTCCTGTTTGACATCTACTTCCCTGAAGTAAAAGTTACTATCAAAAGGCTCTGGCTGACAGAGTGCAGATGACTGGAAACTAGGAACAGTCGCTAAATCTAGAAATGACTTAGAGCCATCCTGCTTGAAGGTTTAACTCAAACAAATAACTGGGGCCAAAATCATGGACTGAAGCTAAATAACAAAAAAATAGTGTATCCTCTGAGAAGCCATCTACCTCAGAGAACAACCACAATGACAATACAACCCTAAGGGTTGACCCATTTGTTTGAGATTTGGGAACGTATGTGGATAATGACTTAACTTTCGACTAACGTGTGTCCACTGTTGTAGGAAAGCCCTTCTATATTGTGCATCTTATAAAAAAAGGATTGTGTTGAGATCTAGCGATATCACAGTCCCCTTTTGCTCTGCCCTTATTGGGCCAGTCTTTGAGTATAATGCCCCCTTTGGTATGCATCTGTCCAGACATATGCAGCAGCAGCATCACCAGCAGAGGTATTACATGGACCGACTCAAAGCCCTTTCACTATACTTAGTATCCTACAGACTGCGTACAAAGTATCCTCTGACCTAATATTGATGGATCTACTGCACATCAGCAAGTCAAATGGCTTCATAAATACTTGCTCTAGGGATATAAACCTCTTCTGTAACATCAAAAGAATGTTTTGAGGGACCAGGTATATCTTACAGAGAATATCACTGCTCTGGAACACAGTCTCCACCCACATATAACAAATCTCATCCTTGTCCATATTCAAGTGCAACGTAGCTCTATGGATGGGAAACTGAAAATGTACCCCAGGGCTACCCTCTGCACTACTAACTGCTTTATCCCCTGCATGGGTCCCCTCAAATTACCAGTGGTACGATTCCAGTTATTCTCACTAGGAGCAATATATAATTATCGACCATGGGCTGAGTAAGGCTAATCTAACATCAAATAAGATAGGTTAATTTAGAACCAAAAGGGAAATTGGCCAGGCTTAAGAAGACCTGCAAGGGCAGGTAGCCTAGTACATACCTATCAACCCATGACACTATAAAAGGAGAAGTGCTGACTTTTGATATGAACTTGATTCTCTATTGCAATACTGTTGATATGGAATATAATTTGAAATCCACATGGCATTGGTCCCATTTTTTCAGTAGTATTAATAATGCACCTGTGTAAACGTTTTTTTTCTTTTGCTAAAAACTATAGTTAAGACATAAAAAAAGAAGACATTTATTCTTACCTCTGTCAGAGTATACACTTTGTGAAAATATTATTGGACTCCAAGACTGCTGACAATCATACTTCTCCTATATGTCTAGAGTCCACTGACTGCCAATGCAGGGGTTCCTGCTTAGCATACTTCTCAAATGTACAGATTTTCACAGAATGTCCAGATTTTTGCCTTATATTTTTGGTCGGTTTCTCAAAAGAATTGTGGTTTTCTAGCAAATAACTGGCAAATTATTGAGGATCGAAGTCAGAAAATAATGACATATATTTGAGATTCAGACTTCATACCCCTCAGAAAATTCATGCTAATGCAAAACCTGTTATTCTATCAACTTTCTAAGTTTATAAGAGCAATATTTAAAAATTGTCTCTATTTTTCGGCCTTTGTCTTCCCATTATTTATGCCTTTGTCCAGATTTCCTGCCCTAAGAGGTTGAGAGGTATGCTGCCTAGACTAAGTGACAGCTGACCACTGGGCACCAATCATCCACTCAGCAGTGTATTAGCTCCTGCCCCTACCTGTGTCCCATCTTCCATGTGCTGTTGAAGCACGGTGCCTTTGTCAAAACAATCTGAGAATATAGTGTTATCCCCCGGACCTAGGCCATGCATAGCTGTGACTGAACTTAATAGTCCCCAGGCCAGGCAACAACACATCCCTTTTCTTTACTTAAGAGCCCACATCATTGCAGGCACAGAATATGGGAGCATTTTATCTTTAGACAACAATTCTCACATTACCATAAGGGCCTTTTATGCTCCTGTCTGTAAGAGCTGCTGTCACTGGCTTTTGAATGCCAAGCTCATGTTTCTGCCTTTGGTTGTATCTTTGTTGCCTGCAAACCTTATCTTGCCTATGGTAGTTAACCAACTGTATCAGTACTTCCTTTCCCCAGGATGGGACAACTTGTACCAGCCACTCATCCACCCCCCATCCCAGCCCCATTCAATATCTGAGCAGCAATTCAAACTTGTATATATAAGACATACGTAACCTAGTGCTAGCTCTTAGGAGATATATGTAACCTATACTAACTCTTAGAAGACATATGTAACCTAGTACTAGCTCTTAGAAGATATGTGTAACCTAGTACTAACTCTTAGAAGATATATTTAACCTAGTGCTAGCTCTCACCTAATACTAACTTTTAGAATATATATCTAACCTAGTACTAGCTCTCAGAAGATATATGTAACCTAGTACTAAGTCTTAGAAGATATGTGTAACCTACTACTAACTCTTAGAAGATATACATAACCTAGAACTAGCTCTTAGAAGATAGTGTAGTCTTGTACTAACTCTTAGAAGATATATGTAACCTAGTACTAACTCTTAGAAGGTAATTTCTAACCTAATATAGTCTGAGAATATATATCTAACCTAGTACTCTCTCTTAGAAGATATGTGTAACCTAGTATGAACACTTAGAAGATAATTGCTAACCTAATACAAACTCTGAGAATATATATCTAACCTAGTACTAGCTCTTAGAAGATATATGTAACCTAGAACTAGCTCTTAGAAGATATGTGTAATCTAGTACTAAGTCTTAGAAGATATACGTAACCTAGTGCTAGCTCTTAGAAGGTACATGTAACCTAGTACTAACTCTTAGAAGATATATGTAGCCTAGTACTAACTATTAGAAGATATGTGGAATGTAGTACTAACTCATAGAAGATAATATCTAACCTAATACAAATACCATCCACTCATCCCCCCCATCCCAGCTCCATTCAATATGTGAGCTGCAGTTCAAACTTGTATTGTTTCAGCTGTAGGCTGGGCATTATTCATCCATGCTACTGTGCCAGTGTCTCTTGGAATATACAAGTAACCTACTACCAAACCTTAGAAGATATGTGTAACCTAGTACTAACTCTTAGAAGATATATGTAACCTAGTACTAGCTCTTAGAAGATATATGTAACCTAGTGCTAGCTCTTAGAAGATAATGTGACCTATACTAACTCTTAGAAGATATATGTAACCTAGTACTAACTCTTAGAAGACATATGTAACCTAGTACTAGCTCTTAGAAGATATGTGTAACCTAGTACTAACTCTTAGAAGACATATGTAACCTAGTACTAGCTCTTAGAAGATATATGTAACCTAGTGCTAGCTCTTAGAAGATATGTGTAACTTAATACTAACTCTAAGAAGACATATCTCACCTAATACAAACTCTTAGAATATATATCTAACCTAGTACTAGCTCTCAGAAGATATATGTAACCTAGTGCTAGCTCTTAGAAGATAATGTAACCTATACTAACTCTTAGAAGATATATGTAACCTAGTACTAGCTCTTGGAAGATATGTGTAACCTATACTAACTCTTAGACTATATATGTAACCTAGCACTAATTCTAAGAAGATATATGTAACCTAGTACTAACTCTTAGAATATATATCTAACCTAATACTTGCTCTTAGAAGATATATGTAACCTAGTACTAACTCTTAGAAGATATATGTAACCTAGTACTAACTCTTGGAAGATATATGTAACCTAGTACTAAGTCTTAAAAGATATCTGTAACCTAGTACTAACTCGCAGAAGATATATGTAACCTAGTACTAAGTCTTAAAAGATATCTGTAACCTAGTACTAAGTCTTAAAAGATATCTGTAACCTAGTACTAACTCGCAGAAGATATATGTAACCTAGTACTAGTGCTTGGAAGATATATGTCCCCCACTGCTAACTCTTAGAAAATAGTGTGATGAGTTTGCCATGTCGGGTAAGGTCTTTACCTATGGACATAATGTAACTTATTATTATTATTACTAAGTGAGCCTGAATGGAAAACGTCTTCAACAATGGGAGAAAATTTGCTGGACTGTATTCACTTTCAGTGGTGCATAATGAGCCCTGATCAATACTACTGTTTACTTTTGAGTTAATTAGCTCTCTCAGATCTAAGATGACTGGTTATGCAACATTTGTCAGAATGTACTTCTGGCCTCTCCCCAAAAGTGGTCAAAATACATTTGGGCAAATATGAATGATGAATGATTTTCAGAGGGTCAGATTCACCAATTACATTTATGCAGAGAGCTCCACACCTGCAAAAATGTAATAATCTCTGGTGTTATTCAACTTTAGGGGTAAGAAGTAATCCCCACTCTTAACATTTGTAGAAAAGAAATTTGGTCAACTTGCAGTCAGCTAACTCTCTTACCTCACTCTCTTTCTCATATACTGTACTGTTTCATTTGACTACATCAGAGGTTTGCCACCTGCTTCTAGTTATCTTAATGTATGCCTGTAAAAACATTAAATAAAAAGTTTTATGACATATGTGTATCAGGACTCACCCCCCCCCAAAAAAAAAAAAAAAATCACAAGAGTTGCTACTATACCTCTCAACCTCTTAGTGCAAGAAATCTGGACAAAGCCCAACAAAACTGGGGGACAAAGGCCCAAAAATAGGGACACATTTTAAATATTGCTCTAATAGACTTAAACATTTACTAGAGTAACAAGGTGTGTTTTAACATACATTTTCTGAAGGATTTGACATCTGAAACTCAAATGTATGAGGAACAGACCAAAAGTATGAACCAAAAATCTGGACAATCTGCAAAAACCTGGAGAGTTGAGAGGCATGTTTGCTATAGTTTCTTTTAATCCAATGAATGAAGCCTCACAAACTATAACATTTTCCAGGGAAAATTAATTGTTGTATCGCTCCATTATAAAAAAAAATGTTAAGCCTCAAGCAGAATTATTCAGATGATGGAGTAGCATCTCAAGTTAAGATAAAGTAATATATAAAAACCAAATACTCTTGTCAAAATACTGGAAGGATAAAATAGCATTGATTGATGATAATAAAATATTAAAAGCAATTAACCTAACTTTAAAATCAATATCTCTCCAAAAGTTATTTACGCAATTGATATTTAATAATGCCTATTACGCTCGTCTCAGTTTGCATAAATTTAATTTAAAAAATTCACCTAAATGTCCATATTGTATTGATCAAACGGCTGACCTTTTACGCATGTTCTGGAGCTGTAAATGTATATTTAAACTTTGGAACTCTTTAAAAGTTCAATTACAAAAAATGGGTTATCAGCATTCCACACTTTCTTGGGAATTTATGATTCTACATATCCCGCCAAACAACTTGGACAGATCCCAAATGATCATACTTATAAATATTTTCTTATTAATGAAGCTTTATATAGCTACAAATTGATTGAATCCATCCCAGATTTCATGGGAAAACTTTAAAAGTGTAGTGATAAAACATATTCTAGCACATAAATTATTAATCAAAGATCATAAGAAAAATATAAATAATCCAAAAATCTGGGAACAATTCTTTAATATTGTGTTGGCTTAATGCTCCGAATCCAGTTATCCCCTGGAAGTATATACTTAAGTTGGAAGTCCGTATTAATAAGCCTGTATATTGATACCAGATCTTTTAATACTCTTTTCCAGAATTTTATTTCAATGTATAATGATCTTATTTAACTGTTGGAAGCATTCATGTATATAATGTATATATATTGTAGCATTGTTGTTATAAGTTTCTTTTAGATACTGTTTTCCTTTTCGTTTTTTTTTTTTTTGCTTTGTGTATTATTGTATTAACAATTGGAAAATAATAAAGACTTATTATTGAAAAAAGATAAAGTAATATATAAATAATCTCTCTCGAGGATTCAGAAAGAATCACAGTGGTGATGTAAAAAGGGACCGTTTTGCAATGCAAAAAAATGTGATTCAGAGACAAATTAGCCACAATGATGAAAGACCTCATTAACAGCTAATTTGCATGCTCTGAATTACAATTAACTTCCACTAGCATAAATCAACACTTTCCTGTTGCTGGTAACACTGACGGCCTATGCATTATGTTGGCAGAGGCATCATCCCTCATTTACTCTCTAACATGCATATGCACATTCAAACACACGCACACACACACACACACACACACACACACACACACACACACACACACACACACACACACACACACACACACATGCACAGACAGACCATGTACCTCTTATGTGTACTTGAGTTATTAGAATGTCCCTGATGTCTCTTCCTGAGTATTTGCCCTGCTCCCATATATCTTGGTCTTTACAGATAGTCAAAATGCCATATTCTCATTAGTGTTTGTAGACTGCATATTGATGGTAGAGCTGTAAACTTTTTAAGCCAGTACCAGTAATAGTCTAAATAATATCCTTGTCGTCTTGTGCTACTCCCAGCTCTGTAATGAAAATGTCTCTCATTACTCATGTACTGTTGCAAGCAATGGATCATGCCAGACATTAAACCTTAATATTTTTTATTTTGCAAAAAAAAAAAAAAAAAAAAATGTGGTGAGTTAGTGCTTCAGCTTTCTGTGTAAAGGGTACAAGGTTTGAATCCCTTGCTTTTACTTTACATACTTTTTAAAACACACAAGTAATATTATCCAAGTACTCCTGGTAACTAATGGTGCTGAGAACTGATGCCATCTGTCTGAGTTGAGAAGATGCAAGGTTTGAATAGACTTTAGTGCCACCCCGATAGTTTTCATGCTACAAAACATGATTTTTTTTAAGTGCCTTTAAGGCATTCTACATAGGATATACCTTTTGTCTAGTGGCCTCTTGCAACCCACAGCTTCTCTAAGTGTCATTTAGGCATGATATTGCAGAGTTGTCCTTTGTGTCATGTGTTCCCCTGACCTTAAGTGCAGTTAAAGTATGATATTAAAATGTTATCCCTGGCATCTAGTGTTCCTCTTGATTCATGTCCTGTGTAAGTGCCATTAAGACTAGATATGAAAGACTTCTTCTTGGTAGCTAGTGTTCTCCTTGACTCACCTCTTTTTTTAGTGCTACTTAGGCACTATGTAATGAGAGTTCTTCCTGTTGGCTAGTGCCCCCCAACTGTAACTGCCATTAAGGCATAATATTAAAAGTTACCCATGAGTATAGACAGTACAAACATCCTATATACAAAAATTGCTAAATAAACTTAAACCCACCACCCTAGCCGCTGACAATATCCCCACCAAATATCTGCAACTCACATCCACAGTCATAACCTACCCTATCTCACTACTAATTAACAGATTCATTACCAAAAACAGTGTGCCAACCTTGTGGAAAACCTCTTTCATCATCCCCATTCACAAAGGTAGACCCTCTACTGATCTCTCTATCACCCAGTAGCAATTCTTTCACCCCTGTCAAAAATTCTAGAGAGATGCATACATCACCAAATCCTCTCCCACCTCCTCTCCAATAACCTTCTCTCTCTTACCCAACACAGCTTCCGCCCATCTCACCGTACCTCCACTGACCTACTCAGATTTACCAAGACTATAAACTCCTATAGGAACCAAGGCAATCTTGTCTCTGCTACCTTCCTTGATTTATCCAAGGCATTTGACATGGTATCCCACAATAAACTTTTAACCTGTCTCTCTGACCTTAACTTTGACACCTCCACTCTGCTCTGGTACAAAAGCTACCTAGGTAACTGTCACCAGTCCATCAAATGGATAAACACCCTATCCCCCTGTCAAAGGAAAAAACTACAAAGACCAATACACGTAAGGTTCAGTTAAGGCATATTTAATTACTTTCATACAAGTAGTATTGTTCTATTCATTATTTTCCTAACATAAGCAGGAATCATCTGCTTCTCAGTAAATTTCCAAGGCACAAGCAAGATTTTAGCTAACAATACAAGGTCAGAAAGCATCTGCAGTTTGTACAGATTTATGCAGTATGAAATAGAATAAATGTGTTAACCCTTTTCAAGCTCTAAATGCACTAAGCATATTACTAATACACACATTAATACATATTTTTCTGACATTTCCCCCCTTTTAATACTTTTATTCTACTTTCAAAATAAGCATAAACAGTTTGTTTTCTTCTCCTAACCTCTTCCACTTAGGATTTGCAGTTAAGAGAGTCATTCAGTTTAAACTCATGAAAGCATTTTCAATCCTTTAACAATTCTTCAAACTCAGTACTTTGATATAAGGTTTCAGAAACTGACATGTCTATAAAATCTTGAATCAGTCTTTTCATGCAGGGGATGCCACAACAAACACATACTCCCCCGTAGGAGCATTCCTACACAAATGGCAATCAGGATATTCATTAGGATGGTACCCCCCACAAACCATTTCTGGAAAAAGTCCGTCAGTGGGTTTGGGCCTGGTTTGGTCATGGCCAACACTTGCTGAATTACCTCAAGATGATTGTCTAGCTTGTGTTTGTGGTCAGGAATATACGACCAGCATTCTTCTTGGATTAAAGCACAAGTACCACCTCTCGCTGCTAGGGTGAAGTCGAGAGCCATGCGGTTTTGAAGCACCACAGTTCTCATAGCATTCAGTTCATCAGTCGCCAATTCGAGAGTGGAAAAAGTTGCATTACTCATTACTTTGAGAAGTTTCAACAGTTTTCTCAGCTCCCAGATCGATTTCACTGCTCCATATGCCGGTAATATGCCTGCTCACGATATAAGAAATGCAACAAATGTTTTTTCAAGTTTTTTAGAGCTATATACTGTAGCTATACTGCTTCAGCTTCTGTGTCTGTGAGAGATTTCCACTGATATATATAATATAATAAGCCCTTCCAAATAATTCAAAGGAAGTCTTTTGCATTCAAGACAAACTCTCATGCTCTGCTCAACACCAGGGGCAGACAGTACACCCAATTTCTCTGTGTTTCACCATTAACTTCCTTAGCTTATCACTCAAGTCCATATGTGTCTACTAGTCCTTTTGCCTATGGAATGATGGTCTTTCCAACATGCATCAATTTGTCCCACTAGATTTACAGGTTTCTTGATGACCTCTCGGACATTTCAAAGTTTCCCTCGAGTCAAAACTGCAGTGTGTCCTATGGCTGGAACCAGGTAACCCTAAAAACAACTGCCGGACCAATTCTCAGGTAACCATTTGTATGCCTTTCTGCCACACACAAAATAACAGTCCTCTACTTTAGTAGTAACTTTGCTATGAATATACACTTGCCCTGTATGAAACATTTTTCTATCAATTACAGACAGTTGTTTATAAAGAACAGAATTATGTTTTACTTCATCAAGTGTTTTGTGCATCAATCCAAGAAATGAATCATAGTTTGTATTACAATAAAAATCTGCATTGTTACCTTTAGTTTAACATTTATAAGGAACAGTCACATTGCAATTGCTCCAACCCACCTGAACAGTATCATTTTTATAAAAACACACAGTTCCCTTTTGTGGAACAGACAAGTGCAATGCCATTTTATCTTGTGATGTAATGGTTGAGGTATCATAAATCAAGTTCTCCCAGGTCTCATTGACCCCTAGGGGGACTGTAGTCATTAATAACCCCCCTGTATGCTGTCGGCAAAGCTGTGCAAATCCAGCAATTCGAAACATTGAAAGTCTCAACATACACATATTTAATTGCCTGGTAAGTGTTAAAGTTTGGATGCCAGTCTATGATTAACACTTCACATTTATTCAGTTCAGTCTGTGTGGCTGGGAAAAGGAAAGGCCACAACGAAAAGATTATTGTCACTAGTACAGTTAACAGGATGATTATGCAATATTTCTGAGGAAAGGGTTGTTCTGCATTCCTGTTTCTTCTGGACTCTTATCATTTTTACTCTTGGCATGTGACAAGATTTTTGTCCAGTTCAAAGTTTTTGACTAATTTACAGTGCTTCAGGTGGATCCAGGAGGCGCGCTCTGCAATTTTGACTGCAGTGGGTGTCGACAGAAGCACTTGATATGGACCTTCCCACTTTGGTGATGCCCAATTCTTCTTCTTTACTGTCTTCACCCAAATCCAGGTTCCAGGGGACACTGCCACTTCTGACAGACTGGTTCGTTCTTTATCTGAAACAGAATTTGACTGCAACAAATGTTTAGAATTTAACAAGTTTCGCATATACTCAGCTAGTGTACTGTCAGCTTCCTGGTCTGCGGGCATGAGAGATTTCCACTGAGGTATATAATAAGCCCTTCCAAATAATTTTTCAAAAGGAGTCAATCCTTTTGCATTCGGAACAGTTCTCATGCTCACAGTGCCAGGGGCAGACAGTACACCCAATTTCTCTGTGTTTCTACTATTAACTTCCTTAGCTTATTCTTTAAAATCCCATTATGCCTCTCTACTAGCCCTGCAGATTGTGGGTGATATGCACAATGATTTTTTTAAAGAAATACCAAAATGTCTACTTAACTGTTGTATGGTCTGGTTTATGAAGTGTGTGCCGTTGTCACTGTAGATCCTTTCTGGAATGCCGAATCTAGGGATGATTTCTTTAACAAGAACTTTGGCCACAGTTGCCGCGTCTGGATTTTTAGTCGGAAAGGCTTCCACCCATCTTGAAAACATTGTACACAGTGGGGTAAAGACAGTGCCACTGGGTCCAGTTGTGATGAATAATAAGCAATAGGGCATTGCTTGTCCCCATGCTGCTGTGTTAACACTGATGTCATATAACCTTGCTTACAATCTACAGTTTGGAAAAAACGTTTATGATAGTTTGGTAATCCCAAAACTAATGAGGACACTATTAACTGTTTCAGTTTGCAGAAAGCAAATTCTGCTTCTGGTGTCCATTGTAACAAATCCTGTGCTGCCATAGGCTTTTTATAAATCAGGTTAGTCAACGGTGCAGATTCCAAGGCATAGTTTGGAATCCAACTCCGACAAAAATTAGTCGTACCCAGGAAGGACATGATTTCCTTCTTGGTAGTGGGTTTTGGTGCTTGCAAAATCGCTACTTTTCTGTCCTCATCTAATGTCCTACCCTCCTTGGATATTACATATCGTAGGTATTTAACTTGTTTTTTTCCAAAGCTGCAGTTTATTTTTGTTTACTTTATATCCTTCAGTGGCTAAAAATTATAATAGCACTATGGTATCTTCTTTACAATCTTGCTGGGTGGGGACCGCCAGCAGGATATCATCAACATAAAGTAAAATCTGGCTACCTATTGGTGGGGTAAATCCCGCCAAGTTGCTTGCCATTTCTTGTGAGAATATTGTTGGACTTTCACAATACCCCTGTGGTAGTCACGTATATGTATACCTTTTCCCCTGAAATGTGAATGCAAACCAATAATGGCTGTCAGGGTGTATCGGTATCGAGAAGAACGCATTGCTGATATCTACCACAGAAAAATATTTCTGTTGAGGTTTTAAATCATTCAGCAGGGTATGTGGGTCTGGCACCGTAGGTGCCCTTGGTATTACTGCGTCATTTACAGCTTGTAAATCTTGGACCATACGCCACTCTCCATTCGCTTTCTTAACAGGAAATAAGGGTGTGCTACATGGTGAATCAGGAGATTCCACCAGCACTCCTTCCTTAAGTAAAGCTGCTATAATAGGTTTGATTCCTACCTTTGCATCTTTTCTTAAGGGATACTGTCTTTTTGTGGTCTAAATGCTGACTCTGGCGTTATAGTAACTGGTCCCGCTGTACGAATAAGTCCTACATCTGATTTTCCTGTTGACCAGAGAGTTTCTGGTATATTCTGTAAGGCATTCTCTTCCTCCTTCAACAGGAGTGCTAATCAGCTGTCCTTGCTAGACTGCAAGTGTACAGCTGGGTGGGTCTGAGTTATCCAATTCAGCTTCTGCATTTGTATTCCCTGTTCTGACAGTTTTAACTCTGTCTGTTTTTCCCATCTCGTGACTTTTTCTCCTAAGTCTACCCATTTTACATTCTTGTCCTTAGTTAAACTAACGTGTGGTAATCGATTAGATTTATAGAGTGCAAAGAACTCCTGGGGCAATGAACAGCTGGCTACACTGTTCCCTTCCATGTCCCAGTACAGATTACGTAATATCAATCTGTTTGCATGATTTCTAAACAATTCTTGCTCATATTCCTTATCAGGTCCTGGTGTGTTACAATAATACAGAGTACAGTGCAACAAATGCTGTTTATCAATGTCAAGGGAGGGGAACTTGCTGATGGCTATGTTCATCAACTCTTCGGTCACTGCCCCTGGACCAGTCGTAACTAAGTCCTGGCTGTACCAATAAAACATTCTACCCTCTGTTTGCACTGCAAAGGTATCAATTTGTCGCTGTGCTTCCATAGTCGGAACTACTGCTATACCAAATAGCTGCATAAGGTCTCTGCCCAAGAGGTTTACTGGGCATTTTGCAGAAACAACAATTTTGCTTTTCTGGGTCAGTCCTGAAACAGGATCAGTTATCGCAATATTATGGGAGAAGGGCTCCCTATACAGCTGTCCATTAGCTGCTTTCACTAATATGTAATCAGGTGATTCTGAGTTCTCTGGCAGTTTGGAGGGATGTATCAGGGTCCGTGATGCCCATGAGTCACACAAGAATCTGACTTCCCTCCCTTCTACCAGGAGTGTAACTTCTGATTCCATGTCTGCTAAATAGAGCTCTAAGCTCAATAAAGCCAAATCTAATATTTCATTTTCTTCACTATCCGTGACTTCCTGCACTTCCTCTATTTCTCCGGTCACATTTTCTACTCCCTCTATCACATTCTCATTTGTCCCTTCTCTGCTATCCCCTTCTAGTGATTCCTAACTATCATATAGTCAGTCCTTGTCTACCATGGTTGCTTTCTTGTTTTTCTTGCAGTCCCTTGCCAAGTGTCCCTTTTTACCGCATTTAAAACATTCACCCCTTTTCTTTCGCCCTTCAAAGTCGTCTGATCGCTGATCAGATTGTTTGAATCCCTGGGCATTTCTCTTGCCCTTTTTCCCGGACTGTACTACATAAATTTCTGCTCCATCTTCTACAGAAAATACTTGGTTTTTTTTTTTTTGCTATTAAAATGCCTTTCGGCATGCCTAGCATATTCAAGTAATGACTGTAACATGCTTGTACGATGATCTACCATGTGCTTTTTAATAAAGCTGCTTATGGGTGCAATACTGCCTTTCAAAAATGCATTCTTTAACTGCTGCTCATATAGGGAATCGTGTGTCTGATCTTCAGGAACCTGCATTCCACAATGGTTATTAAAACATTCTAATAGTCTGGCATAATATCTGTCAATAATTTCACCTTCCTGTTGGATGCATTGATTAATGCAAGTTCAGTCTGCCTTAGGCTTCCATTTCTCAGAGATTCGGTCTGTAAGACCTTTCACTCTGTTGTCTAATTCTGCGCTGCTATGTGGGAGGGGCTAAACGCAGCATCACAGGGATTCCAGTCGCCACTAATCATGTGCCAATCTGGTCCCACAATTTGTCTGACTACTTTTTCTACCTCTTCTCTGTTTAAATTATAACTTAGCCTCATTCCTTGCAAATCTTCTAAGAACTTTCTAAAATTAACTTTTGGATGGGGAATTCTCTCAGTGGCTTTCTGGATGTCTTCCGGAGTCCAGGGTCTATACACTAGAATAGTTGGGTCCTGACCTTCTTGTCCTGCCTGAGGATTAGGCACTTCTATAAGTGGGCATATTTCTTCTTCACTCATAAATCGTGAATTTCTACCCATTTGATATAACTCAATGTCCCCTTTTGAGTTTCCTGCCCGTGTTCGAGACCTGGTCTCGACGGGATCTCTAATAAACGGTTTCGCTTTTGTAGTGTCTCTACTTACAGTGACAGCAGGATATCACAGGGGTGGACTAACTTGTTCACTTGCCTCATATTCTGGTAAGGGAGGTGGAGGGGCTGATGCTATTACTAAGTTATTGTCCTCCTTATCTAAAAACATTGCTTTTGAATTATTATTCTTTTGTTCCTTTTGGTTTACTTCCTCAGTCCACCTGTGTGCCTGAGGAATTCCTAATTGACGTTGCTTTTTTACCCGACCTTTCGAATTGGTTTTAAGCTGTTTGACAAGTTTGACAAGCGACGATTTTTCTAATTTACCATCAAATTCATACTTATTAACCCATTTTGAGTAGTATTTAATATTATCAGCACGCTGTGACTGCATGTATTTCGCGTCTTTGGTTAACGGCGGACTTTGGGATCTTTTTGTACAATTATTGCCCATTTTGTTCTACCCTTTTAATTGTTACGTAACTCCTTATTTGTAACGTGGCACCACGGATTTTGTTATAGTCTCTTCAGAATGACTGCCTACCTGCTCTGTTTCCCTGATCTATGACAAGACAGTAATCTTTTTGCCCCTGACTTGTATAAACAAAGTCTTAACAAAATAAATACAAATCTAGTCCCTGATCTAAAACAGAAAAAAAGGTAGATTCACTTTACCTGAGCTTTCGTGATTGATCACCTGGTTCGAGTAAACCCATCCTTCAGTCGCAGATCAGAAAGTGGCTGGCCTCTTTTGTACGACAATTCAGTCGGAGGGCTTTTCAACTAAGAAGAACCAATGTGGTTTCTTCCCCGTACGGTTTCAAGCCACCTGGCCTGTCTGATCCGAGGCAAAGTGAGGGTCTCCGGCTCGAAGGACCAATCTGTCAAAGGAAAAAACTTCAAAGACCAATACACGTAAGGTTCAGTTAAGGCATATTTAATTACTTGCTGCAAGGAGACAAAAACATGCAAATACAAGGATTTGTCAAACTACTAACAGGAAGTATGCTTATTCTTATACTGTTTTACAAGACATGGCTTTCTATGGCTGACATAATCAAACACAACTTTCAGTATTGTTCTACAGCAGATGTTACTCAGATTTTCTGCTGACATGACTGGATTTGTGAGAAACTTTTGAGAAAAACAACCTGGCCTTGGTGGGCACTAATTCGTTTACAGGCTTCTATTGTTCAAGGTGCTCTTCTAACTCAGATACAAGCAAATGCTGATTGCAGTTCATATTTTCAAACAGGCTTTGTCCTAATTATCTATAGCTTCTACAGCTGTGTATTTTCTCACAGCACAAACAGAACTTCTTGTCTAAGTTTCATACAAGTAGTATTGTTCTATTCATTATTTTCCTAACATAAGCAGGAATCATCTGCTTCTCAGTAAATTTCCAAGGCACAAGCAAGATTTTAGCTAACAATACAAGGTCAGAAAGCATCTGCAGTTTGTACAGATTTATGCAGTATGAAATAGAATAAATGTGTTAACCCTTTTCAGGCTCTAAATGCACTAAGCATATTACTAATACACACATTAATACATATTTTTCTGACACCCCCCCCTCCCAGTCACCCTAGGCATACCCCAAGGTTCTTGGCCCACTTTTATTTAATATCATCACCAACCAACTCCACCTAGCTACTACAAAAGCCGATATAGTCCAATACGCTGATGACAATACCCTCATATCCAATGCACCCAATATCCAACTTCTTCAGCAAAAAGCCCAACTAACCTTCACTGAAATTGAGAACTGGCCCAATAACTCACAACTTATACTTAACCCCCCCCAAAAAAAAACAACTCATGCTGTTCCACCCAACCAAGCCCTCTAATCTCCCCTTTTCCATTTTCTCCACCAATAACACCCAGATCACCCCAGTCCCTGGGGCAAAACTCCTAGGAATTATCATTGACCAACAGCTCAAATTTAACAAACACATATCAGTAACCATCTCTAAGGTCCACAAAAAACTAGGCTCCCTCTATAGATGCCAAAATTACCTTACCTCAGAATCTCGTATTGCCATAGCTAGAACTCATCTTCTGTCCACACTGCTATATGTCTCTCCCTCACTAACAAACCTAAATAAAACTGACTTAAACAAATTCTCCACCTGCTACAACAAAATTGCCAGATTCACCACCAATAATACCAAGTCCCATTCCCCCATTGCCAAGCCCTAAAAACCCTACATTGGCTAGAATTCCCCAACCTTCTAAAATATCACCAACTCAACTTAGCCCATCAAATACTGTACTACCCTGAATAAACCCAGCCCTGAATAACCTCCTTAACTTCCATATTCCAAACAGACAATTATGCTCTAGCAACAAAGGCTTAATTGAAACCATCTCCTGCAAAAACAACTTAGGGGAAACTCTTTTTGCTCATGAAATTGCCAAGACCTGGAACAACCTTCTTCCTGACCTCAGAATTCTAAATTCTATATCCTCCTTTAAGACTCTCCTAAAATCATATTTCAAATCTCACCATCTATGCAACTGTAATAAGCCACCATAAAACAGAGAAACCTTTTTTACAACTCAAGTGTATCCTCTGCCAGGGTCACTGTTCAGACTGTACTATACTCCTCTGAACTCATCTTAATGCTCACTGTAAATACTGTAAATACTTGTAAATATATGTACAAGTACTCACCTGTTTACCCATCCATCAGTGTAATACAGTGACTATGCTCATCCTGTATAAAAATGTTTTACCTTTTCATCCAACAGTAGAATTCTCATTGCTATTAACTAAAATATCTTTATTATTATAACATCTACCTACAAAGTTATATCTGTACTCTGACCTATTGTAAGTAGTGTTGTAACTTGTTATACTATCTTAAAGTAAACAGCTTCTTCTCTCATGTTATTGTAAATTGTATTCTCTCTTTTTTTATTGTGCTGGAGTTTTTCTCCCCAGGACTCCAGTAAAAATGGACATCTGCCGTCCAGTCAGACTATCCTGTTTAACAAATGTGAAATAAATAAATAAATGTCTAGTGCCCCATCCTCAGTGTTTTAGGGTTTGCTCAGTAATCTGGGACAGTGTGCAGGTTTGACAGCTCCAAACCCACCATCATTCACACATCTATACTTTCATGCATCCTCATACACACAGACATACAGACGCACACACACACACACACACACACACACACACACACACACACACACACACACACACACACACACACACACACACACACAGACATACAGACGCACACACACACACACACACACACACACACACACACACACACACACACACATGCACACATACACATGAACACTCCTCGATAACCTACCCTCTTCCTAACCATCCTACTATGACCACCCAAAAGACATGCAATCACATATGCAGACACACACTAACTAACATTAAACTCCACTAAGCTCACCAGCACTTACTTCTATTGTGGTGGGCAAACACTACACTTTGGTTATATGTCCTTATGCTAAAGTGTCATGGTAGAGCTATCTCAGAATTGGAAAGGGTTACTGTGAGGCATAACCTCATATACACCTCAGGGTAATGTTTCTAAATCAGCCCATCTTAATTTAAAATATTTAATTCCATTTTTTAAGACTGGATGTTCATACTGTTTTTCTTTCAATATCCTACATTTTAATTGGCATAGCATGATGGGTAAATGTTCACACACACACACACACACACACACACACACACACACACACACACACACACACACACACACACACACACACACACACACACACACACACACACACACACACATATATATATATATATATATATATATATATATATATATATATACCTAAAATCGTATCTAATCTTAAAAAATAAATTTAATTTTTATTTATATATTCTTTGTTGACCAGGTTAGTTCCATTAGGCTAGCAGCCTCTTTTCAAGGGGGACATGACATGGTATTCATACTACTACTAAGGGAAATTTGGCCAGGGCATCCGTGTACTTCCCCACTTGTCACTGGTATGAGTAGGACCCATTTTGGAGAAGAACTTCCTGTTTCCATTACGGCCAGAGGCAGCTCAGAAAAATAGGGAGGTAGATCAAGAAAGAAGGAGATGGAGTGGTGAAAGAAACGGAGAAGAAGAGATGGGACAATGTGTGCAGGATTCTGAGGAAATGTTTCAAAGAAATCTGGATGAGAAGAGTCAGCAACGATAGATTATGTATAATTACAACCCACCAGTCAGGAAGGACGAGGGATGATTTACTTAAAGAACAGGTGGTGCAAAGTGAAGGAAACAATTCCTTGGGAGACATTATGGAAGAAATACAAAAAAGAGGATGTAGAGAAAATTCTGAAGAACAGTGGTGAGATGGATGAAAAGATATGCAGAGAAAGTAAAAGAAGGCAAAAGGAGATCAGGAGAAAAGAAAGACAAAGAAGAAAATGAAAAATGAAAGTAAGTGGTTAGGATTCAAAGTAATGAAGACAAAGAAATTGATAGGTATGAAATGTGGGACAATTTAATAGCTTCTTTGGGTGTAAAGCACATGAGATAAGAGCATTAATTCTTATTAACAAAGAGTCATTTTTTTTACATTATATTTGAAACAGTTTTTTCAATGGAAAGTTCTCTTTGAGAATATGAAAAAATTAAAGTATGTAACCCATGGAATCTTTATGTGATAAAAGCATTTAACAAGAAAAAAATGAAAATTCATGTACAAATTCGAACAGAGGTGGAAACAAACTTTGAAAGGACATTGAAAGCTTTATGTAAAGAAGTGCTGGACATTGCAAAAGTTTATGATAAAAGGAGTTTATGGACTAGCGATGGGAATGTACTTTTTTTAAACATATGACAAGCATGGTAAATTTGAATGGGAATAGTGATATTGTAAAATACTGGCAGCAACCAGAACATTTTTTTTTTTTTTTGTGGAAAAGAAGGACATTTGATAAGTAACTACGATAAAAGAAAATGAATGTTATATTTGTGGGGAAATGGGACATGATACAAAAAAATGTGAGTTGAAATGTTCTAAATTTAACAAAAATTGGACATTTATGGTTTTATTGTAAAAATAAAAATAAGATTAAGGCAAAAGAAATAGAAGAAGATGAACAAAGACAAGACATTTTTGAAGTAGTAGAAATAGAAGAAAAATTAGAAATTAGAGAAAAAAATAACAGGACATAGGAGAAGGCTCTGAAATAAGTGATGAAAAAGACAAAAAATGGGAGATAGTAAAAGAAAACAAAATTCTATTGGTAAAAGGGTAAAAGAACGAAAAAGAAAACTCAGAGGTTTTCCACTAAAAGAATACAGGGCATAAGTAACATGTCCTATGCAGACTGTCTTAGGGCCCTATCCCTGTATTCTTTCCCCTACAGGCTGTTAAGGGGAGATATATGCCTGTCATACAATGCTTTGCCAGACCCCACTTTGATGGACCTCCTGCATATCCACAAAACAAACAGCACCAAACTTAACCACTCTAAAGTCTTAAACTTTGTGATATAAATAAGATCTACAGGATAGGCAGGTACATATCTCAGAGACTACCCCTTCACTGGAGCAGGCTCCCCATCCATGTGAAGCTGGACAATTAGATGAGGAACAGGAAATTCATCCCTGGTTTGTCACCTATATCTCTATTGGACACAGGCAGCCTGTAATTGGTTCATCTCACAAGCCCCTGCTTACAATTATCAATGGTATGATAACTTGTCAGAGATTTGGGATGCATGGCTAGGCTTAAAGTGAAAGTCAAAGTCAAAGAAAACTTTATTGTTATTCAGAAGTACACCACAATGTAGCTGAATGAAATTGTGATGCTTCGTTCCCAGTGCAAAAACATATATACAGAGTAAAATAATAATAAAATAACATAAAATAAAATAAAAGTAAAAATAGAATAAAATAATAATAATGACCAGACATACTTTACATATAAATAGAATTGAGTAACAACATGTACATGACATTACTATAACATATAAATTAAGCAGCATATGGAATGGTCAGCATGAATACTGCACAGTGCGATTTATACTGCACTTCATAGAGTCCTATAGTAAGGTAAGGTGTGAACCAACATTAAATATATAAATCAGTTAGTTATCACACATGAAAAAGCTTAATACTTATAGTGCAACAAAACCTGGATATGTAAGGATCTGTACAGTCATATAAATAGCATAAGTTAACAGGGCCCCTGTGGTCATTAGCCTAGTAAACACCTATGAACCTTTAAGTACAAAAAAACAAAAGAAAGGAAATGGATGAAAAAGAATATATACAGTTAATGGTTGGTGGTTCATTTAATGGTTAAGGTGTTTGACTGACAGATACAAGGTACAGTGTTTGATTTTCACCATTGAGAGTGGAATTGGATAGGGTTAGAATGTTTTATTAAGGCAGCCAGCCTAGTATTGGGTACAAACTTATGAAACCACAAATCAAAGGGAAAATGAACATTTTAGAGTGCTTTCTATATGTTTGAATAGTATTAAGGATATAGTAAAAAGAATAAGGATTTTGGAATGGTGATGTAGACTCAATTATATTAGAAGACACAGGATTTTTACAGATGAAGAAAGATTACAGGCAGAGAAGCTATTGGGAGGAAAGATAATCTAGAATTTTAGAAATGAGAGATGTTCTGGAATAGCTATATTCTGTAGAAATACAGTAAAGATATTAGATGTAACTTTAGTAAAAGTGGGAAGATTAACCATTGTAGATATAAAATGGAAAGAACAAATATATAGAATTATAACATTCTATGTTTATACTAATTGTAAAGAAAGGAAAAGATTATTTCATCAGATTTTAGACTACGTAGTGATAAATATGAATATTTTAATCTCAGGAGACTTTACTTATGATTTAAGAGGAAAGTATAAAAAGAAAGGAAATTATATAAAAAAATATTAGAAGTTATAAGATGTGATAAGTTAAATGTTTGGGACAAAATTTCATGGACTTACAGAAGGGGTATGTATGGAACTGAAATAGATTATATTATAATTTCAGAAGGTTTAGTTGTAGGAGAAGGGGTGGTATTTCAAACAGCATTTTCTCATCATCTTGCAATATGGCTAAAGATAAATGAACACAAGGAATATATAAAAATAGGCAAAGGAATAAAACGAATAAATGAGAAAGTATGGAATGAAGAAGGAAACATATAAGTAATACAGTTATGGAAAATATTACTATGATAACATTTTATAAAAGAAATGGTCTGAATGGTGGATATATTTAAGAACAATATAAAAATAGCACAAAACAAGTATATCCATCTGACACAAAATTTTCACTAAAACCCTTGTTTATTAAAACAACTATTACAACTACAGAAAAATAATAAAAATATGAGCACTTTCATGCCTATCACAGGTGCTTCCTCAGATCTAATACACATAAGTTAAAACATTACTTAAGTACTCACTTTTAAATCTGGGTGGGATAAGGCCCTCAATCTCACCTCAGGTCTTTAAGGTACAATGTATAGAGCCTTAAGGGACAGGATACATGAGCATAACAATGATATCTCTAAGACAGATGTTAGAAATGCTCTTGATGGGCATGTTGTAGTTACTGATTCCACCCATAGATTTATGCTTCTGGTACTAGAGATGATTAAACCTGTATTAAAAGAAGTGACATTAAAACTAAAGCTGAATGTGTAGAGACAAAATGGATTTTAAAACTGCAATCTGACTGCGGGAAAGGTTTAAATGGTTTTGTACCTTTAAGATCTGTGCTGAGGAAGCTCTTCTGATAGGCATGAAAGCGCTCATCTTTTTGTTTTTCTGTAGTTTTTAATATTTGCTTTAATAAATGTGAGTTTTAGTGAAATTTCTGCTGTATTGGCTGGATATACTTGTTTGTGTTATTTTAAGTTATGATTTATCCAGCCTTATCCACATATCTTCTTTTGTTTCTAAAAATATAAAAATATTCTTTTACAGTGGAAAAATTATGTGAGAAAAGTACAGAAAGAAAGATATAAAAAAAAAATATAATGATACATTTGGAAGAATTAGCACATAATTATAGAACACATTTTGACAAAGAAACAGAATTATATGAAAGAAATCATGAAAAAATACAACAATTGCTATATATTTACAAGGGAAAAAGAGAAGAAGCAAATTAGTAAAGAAAGATGGCAGTATAATGAGAGAAATAAAAAAAATGAAAAGAGAAATAGAAAGAACTCAGGAAATGAGGGACTATATCACTTTGTCAAACACACAATTTATCAAATACCTATTTGTCGAACTTCATTCAGCAAATCTTAATCCATTGAACACTTGTTTTAGTGAATTTTTTCCCAGAGGAAAAAAATAGTTGGCCAACCTAGCAAACATCACAAAAAACACAAACTTTTAAAACCACCCAGGTGGAAGACTGTGCCCCCCCATATGAGGGGCTCACCCTCCTTAACTATATATCAACTCCAAGATTGTACTGCAATGTGGAAAAGGGCAAACTCCCAATGATGATCAATAAGTTTTTCTCCCTGGGAAAAAATTGCTAAAATGAGCATTTGATGGGTTAAGATTCGCTGAATAAAGTTTGACACAGAGGTATTCCATAAATAGTTCATTCAATAAACTGATAAAGACCCAGAAAAGATTACGACTAGTGTAGTACAATATGCACAAAAATGTTTAAAGAAATAAGAAGGTAGTGAAAAAGCATGGAAAGTAAAACAGTTAACAGAAAAAGAGAATAAAGAGTTGGAAAAAGGAGATTTCTTTAAATGAGCTAGAAAGAGTATTATGACAAGCAAATATAGATTCGGCTGCAGGCCTAGATGGAATAGAGTATGAAATGTATAAAAATCTAAGGGACTGGATAAAAAAACAATTTATAGGTTTTGAATGAATGGTTAAATGGAGGTTTTATGTATAAAGAATTATGTTTGTTTGTCTTTTCGGCTTTTACCGGTCAGGGGTCGCCACAGCGGAACTCCGGTCCGCTAATGATTGGCAGTAGATTTTTTTATAGTGCAGAGTTGCCAGCCCGATGCCCAACCTTCAGCGAAGGCACGCCCATTCACGCATGTCTTTCGGAGGCCACTCAACCGCGGGGAGGACATGCAGACTCCACACAGAAGGCACTCCAGTCATGAATCGAACAGGAGAACCTCTTGCTGTGAGGCAACAACACTACCGCTGTGCCACCGCGGCTTCAGTATAAAGAATTATGTAGTGGAATAAATTCAGATGGAAGAAGGAAGATAAAAGAGAATTAAAAAACTGGAGACCAATAATATTGATTATAATATCTTTATGAAATAATACAAAAGAGATTTGAAACTAAAATGGAAAATGTTATGGAAGATAGCATATATAGTATAACGAGGAAGGGTTGAAAAGAATTATTAATGATAGTTAGAGAAATTGTGGATGATATTATGAACAGAAAAGAAGAAGCAAAAATCATGATAGGAGACCTTAATAAGGCATTTGACACACCTTGACATGAAATCTTATAGGTAGTAAAGAAAGAATATAATATAATTAAGAAAGTTTGGAAATTTTGTATATCAGTGTATTGTAATAATAATAATGTAAAAATACTTGTAAATGGCTGGTTAAACTAAGTGGTACGTATGAAGTGGCATAATACAGGGATGCCCAATGATTTGTATATGTTTTGTATTAGTTATGAATGGAATAGTATGTGAAATAAATTACAAAATGAAGGCTGTGGGGTATATACCATCTGAAGGTCTAAGAATTCTAGTTCTGTTAACATATGGAGATGACATTATAGTAATTGCAAAAAACAAAATTCAGATAAAAGACTCCAAATTTGCACAAATGAATGTCTAAAGATGATAGGGATGGCTTTAAATAAAGAAAAAAGTAAAGGTTTAGGTGATGTGGTAATGATCAGGAGTATATATTTTACAAAGAATGAAACTTCTGTGTTAGGTATAAAATTTAGGAACAAAGATGTAAAAGAAATAAAACAAACCTGCCTTTTTTGGAGAATATATAAATTATCATTCAGAAAAAAGGCTTATTTGATAAAGTACTGATGGAAAAAATGCCATACTTAACAAGTGTATTTATGTTGCCAACAGTATTTGAAAAGGAATTATTGCAGGTAATGTTTTCACTTATATAGGATTCTAGACTAAACTCAGTAAAAAGAAACATTTTTTTAATGTAAATAGGGTTAATTAACCCAGTGGTATATGCTGCTTCATTAAATTTGTACAAAGTGTTAAAGTGGATAAATGAAAATGTTGAGAGATAAAACATTACAATATAAATGATAGATGAAAAACTTAAAGTTATAAAAATAAAAACACAAATGGTGTAATCAGAAAGTAGAATATCAAATGTTTTTTGTGGAGACTGGTAATATAACTTTCCAGTAAGGAAATCTGCCATATAAAAATAAAAGAGCTAGAATATGTTTACATTGGCAAAAAGAGGAAACTACTGAACATGTGTTTTTGAAATGTAAACAAAAGTTATGGAGAAAACTATGTAAAGAACATTTTTTTCAAAAATATAAAAGAAGTGGATAAAATAAACATGGATGTGATTAATATGGGTATTATAAGAATAGAATTAAGAATATGATAAAAGGATATATAAAAATATTTTATGTCATATGAGTTATAAGGAATGAAAGAATATATGAAATTATATTTTATGGTAAATGGATTTTATCAACAATATTGCATAAGATCAGATGGCGGTTATGGAAAAAAAGAGTGGGGGTCTATATAGGGATGAAAATTTAGTATGAGTGTAAGGAAAATTCTGAATATGTATAAAAATATGTGTATATCTATATATGTGCACACTTGTAAATATTTGTAAATATTACATCCACCTGAGCTACCACTAACTCAAGCAGATGGGGTCTCAGGTTAACATCTCTTCTGAAGAACAACAACAAAAAAAAACAGATACAGATTTCTTTTTTTAAATTCACATGTGGGTTTAAATGACCTGTGATATACCTCCCTAGACTATATGAAGTGAGACATCATGGAACTCTCGTAATATGTGCTCCAGTCCAGCATGAGCCTAGCATTAAGCAGCATTTTACCTTCAACAAGGATGATGCCACAATACGAACAAAAGATCACTGACTTTAATAATTGGCTTAGTATCTAGTGTCATTCTAAATGGGTGCTATATTTTGTTAGCGTGGAAGGAAATGGTCAACAGACCATGCTGCTTTACCCATCCAGGCTTTCGGATATTAGCTAAAATATTGTCTTCCCCGTAGTGCCTTTTTTAGGCAATGGCAAACTGAAAGTAATCCTGACACAGCAAATCAAAACCAAGAAAATCTAAAGGTATTACTGCTCAATGCTACGAGTCTAAACAAAAAACTCCACTACCTGGAAGCTCTCTTCACCCTAGAGAATGCTGATGTCTGTACAGTCGCTGAGACATGGTTTAAAGCCGCAGAGCATACTGACATTACAAGGTTATAATGTATTTCACGCATTTAGACCAGAAACTACACAGACAGGAACTAAAGGTGGAGGTGTCTTGATTTACATCAAAAATAAATATACCTCAAGGCTGGTTAAACAGGACAATGCACTTGAGCTGCTCCATGTTGAAATCACCATAGGCAAAGTCCAGTACCACTTCCTTGCATACTATAGGCCACCTTCTATGATCCAAGAAACCCATGCTATGTATTTAAACTTTATTGGAAACACTCACCATCCAACCTAATGCCATATTCATGTGTGACTTTAATTGCCCCACTAGTAAATGGGAATCCTATATGACACCAAATGTACAGCCACAGAGACTCCTGAAGTTTGTAAACACAAACTCCATGGACCAGATTGCCAATACACCAACCAGGGGTGCAACCTTCCTGGATCTGGTCCTCACTAATATGGGAGAGTGCTGCACACCCCCTAGTGTAATGTCTTCTCTGGTAAGGTTAGACCACAAAATGGTCTCCTTTGAAGTAAAAATAAAACCTGGATCCCCAGCTATACCTAAAATGTTCAAGAACTACTCTAAGGCTAACCTGCTACTATTAAATGATAACCTGGCAAAATTTCCAGCCCCTGTAACCCTTAAAACACTGCTGTCTATGCAGAACTGTTCACAGAAACCCTGTACAAGCATGATAATGGCTGCATAGAGGCAGCTGTACCTATCAGGAAGAAGTAAAGAACTAACTCAAAAAACAAGCCACCCTAGTGGAATCACAAAATCAATAGGCTGTATAACAGAAGGAAGAAAATCATAGCAAAAATTAGAGGTGCAGCACCCAGCAGGGTAAAAGCACTTTAATCAAACTAAACAAATAACTTAGAGGACAAATAAAGTCTACCAAAGTCAAGTTTGTGGTAAATCTGGACTTCCAGTCCAAGGACAGTCACAAAGTATTCTTTAGCTATGTCCACAACCTCAAAGGCAATACATAATTGTGTGCAGAGCTCATTGAAAATGGAGGCACCTATACTGAGACAGAAGATATAGCAAACCTAATGGCTGATAAATTCAGCTCTAACCTTATCCCTCTCTCCCCCTCAACCTTTTCTCAGGAAATACCATCAAATATAACTCTCCCTCTTATCATTAGGGAGCAGGTCCTTATTCCCTAAGGCCAAGAACACTGCATCATTGGGCCCAGAAAATATCACAGGATGGCTTCTAAATAGCATGAAACATGATCTATCAAGCTGTCTGGAATTGCTATTTAACTTTAGCTTCCAAACAGGTTTTGTGCCTCATGAATGGAGAACAGAAACAGTCATCCCTCTGCACAAAGGTGGGTCATCTACAGAGCCTGGAAACTACAGACCCATAAGTCAAACTAGTCTTATATGCAAAGCCATGGAAATAATTATCATGGAAATGATCAATAATAACAATATAGTAAATGTTCAGACATTGGACACAACCCAGTTTGGTTTCATCAAGGGCAGTTTATGCCTACTCAACCTAGTGGACTTTGTTTGAGAAGGTCACCAAAGCAATGGATGAGGTAAATATGGTTCACACTGCCTAACCTGACCTGGCCAAGGCATTCGATACAATACCCCACCTGGTCATTGCTGACAAACTCAAGCGGTTAGGTACAAACCTGTATGTCACCCAGTGGATAGCCAACTGGCTCACAGACAGGACCCAGGAAATTAGAATTTGGGGGTCTAACTCTACAAAGAGGCCAGTCACAAGTGTAGTTCCTCTGGGATTGGTCCTTGGACTGCTCAGTTTTGGCATTTACTTCTCTGAAGTCAAGGCCAATGTCAGTGGTCTCTGGCTGACTAAATTTGCAAATGATTGCAAATTTGGAGCTGTTATTGAATCCCACACTGACACAAAAGTTCTCCAGGAAGAGCTGACACAGACAAATAGCTGGTGTCAGTCTTGGACTAAAACTAAATAACAAGAAATGCATAATAGTATCCATTGGGAAGTTATCCACCCCTGTTATCCTTCATATTGACAACACACCCTTAGAGATGACCCAGTAGTCAGGGACTTAGGGACATATATAGATAGGAATCTAGCCTTTGATCATCACATATCTATAGTGGTGAGGAAATCATTCTATGTTGTGCAATGTATAAACAAAGGTATGGCATATAGGTCCAAGGAAGTCATTGCTCCACTGTATTCAGCATTCATAAGATCTGTCATTGATTATTCATTGTTAAAATAATCTTTTGGTGATATAGAAAGATAAATATATTTACAAAAGACAGACAAAAATACTTTCAAATCAAATCTCAAGCCAAAGCTGTATATATTCCTGAGGTTGACAAAACAAATAAAAACTGGTTACGTACCTTGTAACAAAAAAAAAAAAAAAAAAATCTTTTGTGACTATTAGTATGAGAATGAACCAAATTCATATGAAGCATGTATGTGTACTTATGTTACACTATTTGAATAATGCCTCACTTTGGATGATTATGAAAAACACCAATGGAAATTTATTGAAGTAATACTTAAAAACAACACACTCTACGTTTGAAGGAAAGGCTAGTGATAGATGGTCTACCATGGAGGATATTGTGCACCATGAATGCTATTAAAACCTTGGGTGAATAAGAAACCATGTGCAAGAATGTTAAATTCATTCAAGCCACACTGCTATCTTTTAAATGGAATTAATAGAGCCTGCAGTACAGATAACTGTACCACTGTTTTAATCAAATATGTATTCACCAGGAGGCCACATAAAATATTGTGACCTAAACCATTTTCCCAAAGTGGAGCACTTGAAGTTGTTGCTGCAGCCCAAACAGAAAGCCATGGTGGGTTATCTGACTCATTGTTTGTTACACAATGTAAGCACATTTCCAGTGCATCAAAATGTAAACCACAATTTTGTTAACTTACCCAAAGTGCTGCTTTTTCCTTTCCAGTTACTTACCAGCCAGGCCCTGGAGTTTATATACATTAATTCTGCCTCCCTTCCGAAAACAGTCTACTTACAATATCTTTTCTGATCTGGCTATTTTTTTATTTAGTTGCCTGATCTTGGATCTACAAATGAAAGTGAGTATGCATATCTCTTTTTCTGTGTTCTAAATACATGCTTTGTAGGTGATACATTTATTTCAGAAAATACTTGAAAACAGCAGACAAGTCAAAATTTTAGTTCCTAAATAATTAATGGTTCTCTTTTATGGTCTTCTCACTTAATTTGATTATAAAGGTTCTGACTGAAAATGGTTAATATTTGTAGGCTATGGATACTGCTTTCTGTATGTATTAGTCTGAGTTTAATCTGGAAAAAAAATAGCCTTTCTTCATTAATTTGTTTCACAATACTATAGTTAGAGGCTATCAGATCTGTATTTTTTAGAAGGACTTTACTGACAGACTCAGTTTTCAATCAAGTACTGACATGTAACAGGACGATACATGATTCAGTCACACTGAACTGAAAGAGATTTAAACTGAATAGAATAAGTATGTGTGCCTTTTGTGCGGGGACATTGTTGCAGTCATTACTATAGTGGTCTCTGTAGCAGGCCGAGGCAAATGCATGGTCTCACTTTCAGAGATTTCTTTTTCTTCATGGGTGGAATAACATTACATTACCTCAGATATCATCATGTACTTGGTATACGGGAGGAATCTGCCTTTGCCATCTTTAGTTCTTCTTAGAATTATATATTTGCTGCATGGGGGTGCATCACAATCCAGTGGCAGTCTGGGTCTATGACTAAAGAACAGCTTGCAGATAAGAACTCTTTTAGGCACCAGTTTCTATACCTTTTCATTCTTAGTGTCAGTTGGCTTGTATTTTTAAGCAGATGTCTGGTAACTGAGCTGCCATTCATGTAAATCTGGGGTATATCGACAGTAGAAAATACAAAACAGGTGTGCCACAAAGATCAGATGCTGCAGAAAGATTATGACATTGACTGCATGTATAGGTTAGGCCAAGATCATGATGTGTCTAATTGCAGTGTTTGCAAAGGTTTTCATCCCAAGATTTTTATTGATAAGAGAAGAAGCCTTCCAGAAGAATGAGGTCCATTCCTGTCATGGTATTAGAAACCCAACAGACTTGGAGACATTAAAAAAGTGAGAATCAGACCAAAAGGAGCCTTGCTTATTAGTCCAGACTACCATGTCTGTAAATCCTCAAAAACATGGTGGTATGGATTTTCATCTAAAAAAAAGAGACATACTAAAGAAAACATGTCCTACTGGAGAAGGAAAGGGAGACCTCCAACTGTCTGGTTCACTGGAGACTGATAAATCCAAGGGAATCAGCTGTGTAAAGCAGCTGAGCAGCTCCTGGACTTGATGCTTGTTATGGTTAAGGTATCTGCTGCTGCCCATTTGGAGACTTCCATGTTTCAGACGTATCCTACCAGAATGAAGAACAGGCCTAATCCATCTTGGACATCACTCTCCAAATGTTTAATCTGGAGCACCTGTCCTAAGTCAATGAGGGAAAGGTAGAATGAGGTGTTATTTTTGGAAGGGAGGGAGGAAATAGTGTGTACACTCACAGCTGTTCCCTCCAGAAGTTAAGGCCTGGGGGTAGGGATTATTCTGTCCTCCTGCTGTCATTTTCTTTTCTGTGTGGCCTTCATACCATTTGGAGGCATGTATTTACTTGTCATAGTAAGGCAGTCATTGCACAGACTTTCCTCTTCCTTTTGGATGGAGAATTCCATAGCACAAAGCACTGTTTAGAAATTAGCTGCAGGCTACACAAAAATGGAGGAAAACCTGAACCAATTTAGTCCTAGGAGGGAATATGGCTGGGGCCAGCGATAAATGACGTATGAAGAAGCAACTTTTTAGGCATAGTAGGCAACTTTTCTTCAAGTACTGAGATCTTGTACAAATGGGCAGCCACTGGAAACCTGAAGGGGATGTCAATGACTTCCAAATTGTTGGTGTGGATATCCTCTTTTATAATTACTGCATTCTTTCTGGGGTCCTTTAGCTGAAACTTTCTTAAAAACATGAAAAGGTGAAGTCCCTTACCTCCTTGTTTTAGGGTAAAGCTAGAAGATTAGTGGTAATTTCCAGGAAGCTTATGAGCATTCTGGGTAACATGACAATCACCATACAGATGATTCCTCTAGCCAGAGTTCACAGGAGGAAGCTCCAGTGTTTCTTAAAGAATATATGTGGACAGCATTGCCAGTCCATGGAGTACCACATCTCATTTCTACCCTATGCAAAGATGTAGCCAGAATGATGGCTACTACAAGAACAAAATAATGAATAGGTTCATAGGTTCATCATACAGGACATCTGCCCCGAGGGGCATTTTTTACAAGCCTATTGTGGATTTTGTGGCTTAGGCCACCCCATGCCCTTTAGGCAGTTGAACTTAAACTAGAGCTTAACCATAAATGCCTTATGTATAGAAAGGTGTACCCATACAGTGGCACTCAAAGTGCAAGGCACATGAACACCCATGGAGAAGAAAGTGCACACAAGAATGAATACAATAGAATTTTATCAAGATGTCAATTCCTTCAAGACTGACTGGAACTCTGGAAGCATGAATGTTGTGACAGACATCACCATAGTTGTGTTGCACATAAACAGGCAAAGATAGACACACTATTACTGCCACTGGATGCTACCCATGCAAGCTTGGGAATGGGTTATTATACTTCTGAAGGAAACTCACATGCCAATACAGGAGAATTCCATGGCAGACCCAGTTAACCAAGAATACAGTAGGTCCACTCAAGTACATGACAGGCAGGGATACAGTCTTAGACCTCACAAAAGAGTAGGTGTAGCAGAGACATGCCTCTTTACTACCCAGAGAAAAGACAGCTGAAGAAATTCTGTACATGGACACCAAACAAACAAGCTTGAGCAGCAAGTGTCATGTCCCTGAATTAATGAGTCTGTTTCTATATATCGTCTTCCTTATATCCTTGTTCCACAGGACAGTTCAAAAGCTAATGGAGGAAAAGACAGAAATGGTTTTGCTGCCCCCTTCTGACCCAGGTAGCTCTGGCTCTCCCACCTGCTTGATGATGAATAAAAAACATCTACTGCTGATGCAGTGTATGAACCTTCTGACACAGATCAGAGAGTAACTCATACACCCAAAACTATCCACATTCAGACTAGCAACTTGTAAACATTGATTCTGTTGCCCCCTTGGACACTTTTGCTTCCTGGAGTTTATGTTAAAAATTATGAGGGAAGCTAGGAGGTCAAGTCCCTGAAAATAATACATGGATAATAATGCCATTACGGTGCCATATGATGAATTGGTACCCAAAGTAGATTGATGTGCCAGTGGTTCTTTGGAATCTCTCTAAGTTGTTTTCATCTGGTTTAGTGTATACTTCCCTACAGGTACATCTGTCTTTCATTTCTGACTTCTTCCTTGCAGATCCTCACTGTCATCCAGAGTATCAGTCAAATCATTCCTAAAGGTCTTTCTACACTTAAGACCTCCCAGGAAAAATATGGATCTAGCTTCGGATCTGAGTTTTGTGTGGGAAAAACTGACCTTATCCAACTTTTAATTGGCATCAATAGTACTTACAAAATTTCTTACTTGGAAAATTATGTTTGCTGTTATCTGTGCTAGAAGAGTGTCTGACGTCTAATCCCTCCTATACAAGATTACAGTCTTGAAATTTCATAAAGACAGGATAACCCCTCTTTCATACCATTTTTTCTGACCGTAGCCCTATGCTAAGCAATCCAGCATCCAGATTTCTTCCCTAGTCTCCATAATGGGAGGAAAGGGACTTGCATTCCCTAGATATGGATTGACTGTTGTGGTACTATCTGGCTAGAACTGAAATACTTTGAAAATCAGACCAACTATTCATAATTTAATAAGGTTAAAAGTTCATTTCAACTTGCATTCAGTCAATGAGGCTATCATGGAATAAAGGCTGGTTTACATCATTATCAAACTGCTTTCTATATATCCAAGAATCAAATCTCTCCTTAAACAATTTAATATTATGAAAATGTATAATGCTTGAAAGTAAATGATGCCATAACCTAGTCATGAATGATGTAATACAATTGTCTCTTTTATAAGTTCTTTTTAAAATATTAAATATCATAGATAATTGCTTTTTATTTAATGTGTTTGTTTGAACTTCAGTGTGTAAAAGAATGAATATATGAAAGGCTGAACAATATTTACCCCATATAAATCTATAGGCAGTACTGTACGGGTTCAAATTAAAAGCTTACTGAATAACTAAGCTCCTTAGTTATAAAATTCTTTTTGTTAACTTCCTTTGAGGCATTTCAGACATTTGAAAATTTGTGTTAGAATACAAGTAAACTATCTTATTGTACTCAACAAGCACTGGATGTATTGGTATACGACACATGGCACTGTTGCATCCTTCAGCCTTATTGTGGAGATAACTCATTTGCCGAGCTGTTGTAGATGTTACATGCTGATAAAAAGTCAGCATTTTGCTTATTGTATTACCCAAGTTGTAAAATGAGTCAGCTTGGCAGATAGAATGTTTATCTATACAAATAGGTCCTTTAATCCTGGATATTCCAAATGCATGACCTCAGAAGCATAGCTAGGTCAATTGGTGCTCTGAGTAGTTCTCATACCAGTACCCCCATCAACCAAAAGTTGAGAAAAAAATAACCATAGCAAGCCTCATCCTGCAGTTACTAACATGTAAGATATTAATAACAGCTATGGTAATGGTTATGGCTGTTTAAACAAATGGTGATGCTGATACAGTAATCCCACATGATCAGCAACACTTTTGACATAACAATTTCACCCCCTAACAGAAAGCACCCAAGTCAGATATTCCATTTGCCCTGTCCTGCCATACTGCATGACTTTACATTTGTTCTCATTAAAAGTTAAATTTTGTTCCTGTGATCAGGAGTTTATTATGTTAAGATGGATGTTAATAATATCTGGGTCTTTTGAAAATGTTCATATGGTTGTCTGCATATTATAATATTGAAATATTTTTAAATGACAAAATTGATTATTATTGATCCCAGCAGTCTATGGTATGTCTGTACAAAGGCTTGACCAAATGTATGCTTTACCCATCATACGTAATAAATGTTTTTTATTATTAAGCCAATTAACGATCCACCTAATCAAATGGGAATTAATACAATAACTATGCAGACACTCAAAAATCCTTTTCATGGGGGGGATCAAAAGCTTTATATAATTCAAAGTAAACTGGAGTAACTGAATGGCCATGATGCACAAGCAAAGTAACCATCTCTTCAAATTCAATAAGGATTGTAACTATGGCTCTATCATTGAAGAATCTATCTTAAGTGGTATCCATAAGTCAATTATAGAATTTATGTTGTCTTAAAATGCTAATAATATGGTTTTCAGAGCATTGTCATATGCTGCATGTAAGACTTATTGGTTGAACCATGGTCCTAGCTTTATTTTGTACACAAATGATATGTGCCTGTTTCCAATCAGTAAGAACTGTAATGTTTGTTAATAATTCAGTTAAGGGGGAAAACTGCACTGTTAAGTTTACAAATAAGTCTTCCAGGTTATTCATCTGGTCTTATACAACAAGTATGTTTTATGACCAGCTCAATGGCCCACAATCTAATTAATTTCTGCATACACTAAACTTAAAACTGTAAGGGTAAGATATTCTGAATTACCAGTAAATAGCAGACTTGATTCAAAATGATTAATAAACATTTGAGACATTCTTTGGGGTTAATTCACATTCATACTGTTAAATTGCAATGGCTCATTTGTATTATTAACTTTTGTCCTAGAACTCAAATATTAAAAAAAAAACAACTTTTTGTTATCTGGGTAGCTAGCAAGTTTCATTCTGTGTTGAGTCCTACAGACAGCACTTCATTTTTAACCTCTCTAGATATCTGGTTCATCTTCCTTTCATTTAAAGTCGAAGGTGACTGGTTATATTTCCAAACAGTATATATGTTTTGTCCTTAGTGAGCCTAACTAGTGATTTGTTCCACCAGGGAGGAGTTATTCTTCAATCATTGTTATGTTTGTTCTTGGAACACTCCTCAGTGAATGGATTTTTTATAGAATATAAATGTTTTACTGAGCAATATGTACCTAGATATGTTTTATATAAATTTGTTAAATCCTCTGACTACAAAGAATCTATGACACAAAGATTATATGAGTTTAAGCAAATAGTATAATAGATGAAAACTTGACAGGTTTTTTGTTTTCAGTCTTATATGTAGTAAATTTAGACCACTGCTATCAGTAGAACCCTTAATGCTCATCATTTTTCTTTTGTTTTTCTCTTTATAATTAATTTTGTATTTGCATTGTTGTTTTTTGTCCTGTATGTTTATCTTTGCTTATGCTTGCTGGGGCTCTTTTCCCTTGGGTCTCTACTGAAAATGGGTTGCTTACTATCAATGCAACACAAATAGTTAAAAACCTTTTCTTTTTTTACAATTGTTTTGTATTGTGATTGTTATTTAATATTTGTATATTGTCACTTTATCTTTACTTATGTTTGCTGGGGCTTTTCCCCCTCGGGTCTCCACTTAAAAAGGGGTTTGTCAGCAAACTCAGTTGGATTAACCCAGTTAACAAATGTGAAATAAAATAAATGAATAAATAAATAAATAAATAAATAAATAAATAATAGATCCAAGGAAACAACAATGTAATATGATTAGGCTAGCAGTCCTGTAGATGCAACATTTTAGGCTATCCAGGTTGAAGATAATGTTGCTCTGGTTTCGAAACTTATCAACTGGTGGGAAATCTATCAAATGTATATGATTCCTCATCACTGCCATATAATGAAAAGCTGTAACATAGTTAGGCACTCAGTAGTACTCCAGTTTATGGGTGCATAGTTAAAGTCTCCCAATAATAGTGCAAAAACATCATTCAAAAGTTGTTATAATTTTTACATAAATGTGCAATGCATTTCACAGTTTATTCCAAGTGAGTGATAGTGTACTATTTTAGATCAGAAATATTTGCCACATATTTTATACTGGCTACTAATATTTTAATTGCTTCATCTACAAATGTCAAGTTAAGCATACTGCATGAACACAGCAATGTCTCCTCCTTTAAATCTGACTTTAAACATATCCTCAAAGTATTTAAAATGCATTTTTCTTGCTTTCTCTGCTTCTGTGATGGTGATGATGATGATGATGATGATGACAGTTATCAGAATTCTCTAAAGCCGTAAGCATTTCCATTTCATCTTGCTTGTTCACCAGACTACTAACACTAATATATTCAGTTTCCCCAACATTATTTCATCTGTTCATAGCTGAGATATAATTAATACTAGTTTATCAGCTTTCCTAAAAAAGTGACAGTATATAGATCGACCGTTGATGTAAATAATTTTCCATTAAGTAATCAAGATGAATTCATTCTCTGGGAAACAAATTAAGCTTCACGTCAGTCTCTTCCTTAATTGTAATACTATTTATTTTATTGGTAAAACAAAAATATCTTAAACTAGTGTTGAATATGCATATTTGATATAAATATAATCTGGTAAACTGGGAGAGGGCAATTGTATTCCAGATCATGTTTACCATAGCCCATTTGCAAAAATCAATCATTTTCTTAACTGCATTTAACATATGCTTAAGTGGACTAAACCATAAATTATTGACTTCTGTATTCACCACAATACGTTTATACATTTGCTCTCTTGTCACTGATCTCAGCATCATATCATGGACATTAACCAGTTTTAAATCAGGAAGACTCACGACAGTTACAATATCTATGGCAAGTGCATGTTTAGGTCTGGACAAAAGTTTTGCCACAGAGTCCCTCACCACTAAGATATCTCTTGTTGAGGCAGTATTAAACTCTACTGATGTCATTTCGAAGCCTGTGAAGCAGTGCCCCCTCCTTCATTTTCTTAGTATTAACAGAATCTGAGTTATCTACTCTCATATTTACTCTGTCCTGTTTGGGTGCCCTTTCTTTATAAGGTGACTCCTTATCACTAAGTATGACAGTGAGGGTAGCACAAATGGAAATAAATTGTGCCCCAAATGCATTATTCCCACCATGTGATGTCACAGTGACTTGACAAGCGGAATCAATTTTACTCACATCGGAATAATTCAATCACATCCATTGTTCTCCAAGTCCATTAATTGTGAATGTCTTCTCTTCAATATGTCTAGGAACATATGCATTAACAATGTGCTCACTATACTTACATGAATATATACCTGTTACATTAGGTTTAATAATGTTCCCTTGAGTCAGTGTAAAAACATCCATTTTTGCACAGTACGCTGTACACTTACAAGGGAACACCTTCTCAGTCTAACATCAACTATTACAAAAGGGATGAATATCAGTTTGCCTTCCTACTTCAGCTGCATGGCCTTCAATCAACTTAACATTTGCAGTAACCTTCTGAGAAAGGGCACCAAGCTCTTTGTGGTCAGTTGTACAATTTTCTCCAGGTAGTAATGCAAATTGGGATTCAAGGTCTACAAAATAGACTGATAGCACAGCATGCAGTCTTCAGTTAAAAAAACACAATTTGTAATGTTTGAAAGCATATTGCATTTGTAGTACTTAAACAGAACCTCCTCCTCCTCCATTAGTGAGTTGAGACATAGAACTGTAAGCCTATTCATAACAACAAAAATAGAAAGTACAAGAGTACGACAAATTTCAAAACAACAGCCTTTAACACAGTAAGTGACCAATCTAGTTAACAGTTCCTGGAATTAAAAAGATCCAAATGCAGTAAATATGTATACTACACTTCCATATTCTATTGGCATAGACTTCAAAAAGGAAGACATGGGCCTCTGCAGGAGAAAAGCATAAGCTAGAGTACTGCAGAAATTGTAAGGTAATAATAATAATAATAATAATAATAATAATGATAAAACAGCAGTGGGTCTATATCACATAGTCAAAGTCATATAACTTCAAACACGTAATGTTCGAACCATTATGTTCGAAGTTACAAAACTTTGACTACCGATTAAAAAAAAAAAAGCAACGGAAAACAAAATAAAATGTTTTAAGCAGGGGGGGGCAAGCCCCCCTGCACCACCCACGTGGGGGGCTGCACCCCCAACCCCCCACTACTTAAATATACCAACTCTGAGATTGCACCCCATTGAACAAAACGGAAACCTCCACTTATGGAGATTTCCATTCAAATGCTCGAACTTTTACAAATTCGAACTTATGGTCTCGACCATATGAGGTTCGAACTTGTAAAATTTTGACTATGTGATAGGAACTAACAGTATAGGAGTTCTGGTGTAACACTTTGCCACCAGAAAATAAAACCTGCACATTTGACAAGGACATAAGTAGAAAACATACTGATCTAAACCTTACATTATCGTATGACAGCACTTGAACTATTTGTTTCTGGTAAATCACCATGCACACCGATCACTCTTGTCAACAGCTATGTCTAAAAGTAAATAGAGACAGATTTTACTATAGCAGACTTTCTTTAAAAATAGATGCATGTTGCATTGTTGTGCTAAAGTCATTAATGAGTAAGCAGACTCCAAACTTCTTTGGGAAACTATCAAACTAAACACTAAAAGCAACCTAAATCTAATAATGGCAAACGACCATTCAGTATGCGCCTCTTGTAAATATCACCACCAGCCATGTCAAGTCACCAAGTGATGCAAAGACATTTATCTCCTCTGCAGAAAACAAACAAGGCTAACACTGACAAAAGAAACTATTTCAAAATGGCAAGCAGGCAGCATCACTTTTGTGTTTCAAGTCTCATGGCGGGGTCCAACAGGAAAGGGTCAGACCACCTTCCACAAGGATTATAATAGCTACCACTGCCTTTCTTAAAGGGCCAACTGTTCAGAACATTTTAAAGGCAGTCACTTGGTCTTCCGGTCACTCCTTCTGAAAACACCATGGACTGAATGTGATACTTGGAGCAAAGGATGGATTTGTTTCTGTTATTTGAAGGGCATTCTGCTATTCTGAAGGGCATTGCCTATTTCTCCTTCAAGTACTTAGCCAACTGCCAAGCACAGAAGGACCACCTTTAACAGAATGTTTCCTATAGTAATTACTGCATCAGTGATCCAGAAAGAGAACATAGGACAGTTGTGTAGGCAAGTTGACATGATTGTACATGTTGAAGTGTGATTACCATTGCTGTCCTGTCTCTGTCCCTCCCTTCTAATACTGCAATATAATTATTAAGGTCCAGGGTGGGTACCCATATACCCCTTTTCTCTTCACATTTACATTCTTTCCCCTTCTCTTCTTTTTCAGGTTCCCTAAGGATGGCTTTTGTTTTAAATGTTAAATGGTAATAGCCCATGGTATTGGCATGGTTTAACCCTGACTGGGGGCAAGAAATAACCAAAGATAACATGAGCAGATGCCACCTATGTACCAGGTAGCAAGAAGATGTCTGAGTACGATGAAGTCAGACTGACCATGGCAAAAGTGTGCTTAGCTCTAAAAGTCAGGCTGGGCATCAGACTCCACCTATGACAAAGATCCCTATAGTGATGACTGCAACAGTGAAGACACTGAACTTCCGCCATTACAGGAACTGCTTACACAGCAATGCTTTCCTTAACCTAGAGTGGGTTTTGAGTCTACCATGGACTTCTTTTATTATGCAAATGGGTATTTCTATTTTGTACTATGAAAATAAACCAATTTTAAATGGAATTAAACCACATGTTATATGTAGTGTATGTCCACGTGGACCTGAAAGCATGTGAGTACCAACAGAAGGGTCATTTGGAGAATGATGAGCAGCAACACTATGAATGGAGATACACAAAGGGAACTACTGATGCATGATACTTTTTTGTCATCTATATAAACTTGGATTGGTTACAGTGTCCAATGGGTCAATCTAATGCAGTTGACAAGTATCCTTCTCCTCTCACAATTATATTAACGTGATTAGTTTATAACTCATGCTGCATAAACAAGCTGATGAATTATGCAACAGAGCAGTCATGAGAAATAAAGCATCTAACTAATAGGAACTCCTCCTTTTCAGTTGTTCCCATGTCCACTGTAAGAAAACTCCTCCTCCAACTAAAAGGTACAACTCCTGACACCTTACCTGCAGAATACATAAGAACAGCAGCAGATGCCATAATGTATCGAATACTGATTCTAATTAACAACTTCATAAAATAAAACCAAGAACCTGTCCTGTGGAACAATTCAAACATTCTGCCATGTCATAAAGGTAGAAATTCTATTGACTTCTCCAGCTATTGACATATAGCCATTCTATCCCTCCTTCAATGTGTTAGACAAATGTATTCAAACTTAACTTCTCACATTCACCACCAATAACTTACTATCCCCTCACAAAATAGTTTCCATCCACATCATAGTACTACCATAGCTCTTCTTAGTTTCATTACCAATATATCACAATAGAAACGCAGGCAGTCTGAAATCTGCAATATTACTTGACATGTCAAAAGCATCTGACACAGTCTCCCATATTAGGTTGATTCAAAATCTTTGTTACTGGGACTGGATAGGTTATCACTTGCCTAGTTTAAAAGATAGCCATTCAATAGATCACAGACTGTAAAAAGGCAAAATACTTTCACCTCCTCTGTGTCTCACTAGGAGTACTACAGGGATTCATTCTCAGATCTCTACTCTTTAACATATTCATAAATGCTCTCCACACAGCGAATAAACATGCCACCATTGTGCAGTATATAAATGAATCAATATTTATCTGCACAGGTAAAATGAGCCTCAAAGGTTAACCTATGAATCTCTCATCTACATTGAAGTCTGGTTCTCCAACTCCCAACTGTTCCTGAATCCTAAAAAATCTAAAGTAATCCATTTTACTCCCTCTCTATTACCAGAAAACAATCAGAATAATGTCATCTTGCAAAAGGTAGCTTCAGTGGCAGTAAAAAGTTTGTATACTTCTCACTAAAACTAGCTTCAGTGAACATAACAAAACAATTTTTGCAGGGGCAAAGCTCCGTTGCACCTCCCGTGTGTGTGTGTGTGTGTGTGTGTGTGTGTGTGTGTGTGTGTGTGTGTGTGTGTGTGTGTGTGTGTGTGCGCGTGTGTGTGACAACTCCCACACCCCTCAAACTTATAGATTCTAACTTTGAGGTTGCACAACAGTGGAGAAAAAATCAAACTTCACTCTTGCTGTGAGTTAGTTTTCCTGTTATGCATTCATGCATTTTACATTTGGTAAAATTAAATTTGCTGATTTGACACATTACCAGAACAAACTTCCCCCTAGTCTCTTCAATCAGCACAAAAGTAGAACTAATATCCAGTTCTTAGCTGCTAGGGGCCACTGTTGATAACCAACTAAAATATGTCTACCATGTAAAAGAAGCAGTCACAAACACCCATCAGAAATAAGGCTTGCTGTACAAGATATCTCCTTATTTAACAAACTCTGCAAGAAGACACATTGCTCAACCATCCTACTTTCTGCACTCCTCCATGCTGCTTGTGTACTGGTTAACCTATGGACCTCACAATCCAAAGTCCTTAAGCAATGTTATAATAAAGTCAAAAAAAATGTCACCATCTTACCTTATAAAGCTCCCTACTGCCTTGCTCTTAAAAAAACTTATGGTTAGAACTAACCCTCTCCTTTTGCTTCTCACAGCTATTAGCCACAAACAAACTCATAAAATGTCCAGTCCTAAGTAACATTCTGAAGTGTTAATCCACAAATAAGAGCTCCACTTCATGAACACACTACTTTTCCACATAACCCCACGTAATCAGCTGGTGACTCTATATGGTCCTATGTATCTAGACAATGGAATTTCCTCCTCTCCCACTTAGACAAAATGTCAATAACAAACTTTTTAGAATGAAAGTCAAACAACAGTGAGTACACAGCTCTACTCTTGTTCCATACTAGTCTAACCTTACACTGTCTTCACCTTTCTAGGCAGCTATTCCTCCTGCCTTTCTCATCAGTCACCCGATAAGTTATGACATTCATTTGTTTGACATATGACAGGCATATCTACATTCATTTTCTCCTTTTCCCTATTTTCTACCAAAAATTGAAACCCCACATTCAAAATACTGTCTGCCCACTTTATTCTGCTCTTCCTTTTCTGTCCTGTACAATATTGCTATCTGCTCCTTCCCTAATATCTCCCACTCTACGTTCCCTCCTTTCTCTTTCCCAAATCGATTTACTCCAACTCATGTAGACCTCAACTCTATTCTCTTTACCTCCTCTCAACTCCAGTCAACCCATTACCTGAGAACTCCTCTCTACTACCCCTGTTTATGTTGGGATTTCACTACATCCCAATTGCTATACATATTATACTTCTTTACTGCTGTGCAACTGCATCTGAATGTGACTGTTTTTAAAAATGAATCTACTCTGAATCTGCTTTCTGTATGTAAATTGCAACTAATAATGAATGCAGTTCTTTGTAAATCTGTAAGAGTAACTCCTTCCATGCTACTATTTGCTCATAAGTTTGCTTTGTATTATTATGTTTGAATATGGAATTATTGTATTTTTTGTTTTGTGTACTTTATCTTTTTCATATTGACATACAAATCATTTCTTCCTGTTCTTCTGTGTAAAGGGATTTACTTTTCTATTAAGTTAATCAGCACACACACAAAAAAACAAAATGAATGCACTGTTTAGTATGCACAACATGAATCCATTTCAGTACAGCTTTTTTACAAATATTTAAATTACATCACTGCTGGCATCATGTACTAATTATAATGGCATATAGATAACACAATGGGTCTGCCTTTAAAGTAAATGATGCTTTTCAGATTAAATACCTGGAACAGATCATCAGATCTAGGGCGGCTTCAGCTAACAGATGTCTAGCTCTAATGTGCAGTTCAAAAAGCAGTATTTCTGAGTGTAGACAGTGGTTTCAGCAAAAGTGTAAGCTATTTTTGTGTAGGTGGCAAAGACATCTTGCATAACTTCAGAGTTCATCCCTGCTACAGATCTAGTGGTTTAGAGACATGTTTCTTCTGTTGCAATAATCCTGAACAAAAGGACTGATTTTTTATTTATTTATTTTTTTTGCATATAGCATTTTCATTGTTCCATTGCTCTTTAACCACATCTCACAAACAATAACAACATCCATCTTGTGAGAATGTACCATATTTTCTAGTAAAACAACTTTATTGCTAATGCTCCTAGCATTAACAACCATCATAGACACATCAAATGTTATTTGTGACCTGTTACATTTCTGAAATAGTAAAATCCTGTTTTGTGTTAGTCAAATATGGAAATATGTCTGCTGCAAAAAATAATTTTTCTTGTCATAATGGTTGAACACCATTCCGTCTAAACAAGTGGGCTCAAAATTAGGCTTGGATGATCTACTCGTTTCCATTTTTTTAACTGGCCATTTTTTTATGTAGGTATTTAGCCAAAAAATATTTTCATTCACATTAACCTGACTCTCCTTTCTATATTTGATTTGTGAACAATCTGTCCTAACACCTGTACAAGCTATACTATCTAAGAGGGCTGCAAGTTCCCTACTAACAGTCAAGAGAGTTCTTCAGATAAGATCATGAATAAAAGCAGCTCCTTACTGCTTTACGCTAATGTGTCCTATGCCCTTTCTCACATACTGTACTTTTGTTCCTGGCAAGCATAACACTATTCGTTGGTCATTATCTTCTCTGCAAGTGTAAATATCTGTTCCTCTAATAATTGAATCTCCAATTAGAAGTGTATTGTTTCTGTCCAGATGTGAAGAATCTTCAACTTCTTATTCAGTAATATCTGCTCTATCAATTGTTACACAGAAATTATTTTTATCACTATTAGTTTTATATATCCCACTGTTTTCATTGCTTACCACATTTGCATGCAGACAGTTTTCATCCAACTGCCTTTGTACTTCCACATTGCTAGAGCCATTTTGTCAACTTCCGTTTTTCTTCTTTTTTTTATTACAATAATGTTTTTCAATCCTTCCAAGTTCAAGTTTGTTTTCTTCCTTTCCACCTGCTGTTTGCTTCTTTTTTTTACCCCTTTTTGTTGGAAAAATTATGTAAGTTTTTTGTAGACTGTATATTTTGCGATTGACAATATCATTCTGAGCAATCTGCGTGCCACATAACAAATCAGTATCCGTTTTAGTATAGATTCTCTTTGCATTCTAGACATTAATCAATTTCTTTTTCTTTCTTGTAATTGTTGTGAACTTCTTTCTTTCATTCTTTTTTTTTTTATTTTCTTATACATGATCGGAATCCTCAGATTGCTCACTGCATGTATCCTAAATTCCAAAGTTGTCATCAGTCTTCTCATGTTTAATAGGGGTTGAGTAATCTTTATTGACTATAGATGCATCCTTTCCTAAATGTGTTCTAGTTGTAACTTGGCTAATACTGTTTACTAGTATTAGTCATTAATATATCTAACAACAATTTTCCAAGACATGCCAATTAAACAAGTGCAATCATCATCAATAAGTCTAGACTTAATACTAATAATTGTAAACAAATCATCCAACTTTTGACATGGCGAACACAGATCAACAGTGTTGTCCGGTGTTACCTTTAAACGTACATAAAGTTTAGTATAATGTACTGGATACTTGTGCTTAGCAAATCATTAGTGGCATACTAATTTAAGGAATCCATTTTCAACTACAAATGGATAAAGAATTCCAAACAGAGAATAATCAGTTACCACAGAATTCAAAGAGATTTTAAGTCAATTTCTATAAGAAAATCACACAAACAATATATAATTAAACATTAATTTAAGTACACTAAAGTCATCACCCAGACCTACCATACCAGCTGTGCCAGTCACACAAATCTGGATTTCCGTCACATCTATAACACTGGATTGTTTCACATAATCTCTGGATAGTCCTCTGTTCAGTCTGTTTAAATTTATAGCTGACTATAGGCCCTTGGGATGGCTAGAGTTTGACTGTTTAAAATCTATCCATTTCTAAAATTAGAGATAAGACTACAAAATATAAATCAAAATATATCTTCCTGTCTACAAGCTATCCAATTCCTTCTACAAACAGTAAAAATGAAGGTAAAAAATAAAATATAAATCAAAATGAATCTCTTACCAAGCAATTGCAGAGTCAATCACAAACCAACACAGGATTGTTTCAGATAAGCTCTAGATATGAGAAAATATATTGGCACATCAAATATAAAATGAATAAATAAATAAATAAATAAACAAACAAACAAATGTCAGATCTCTTATTGAAAATACAGAAATAACCTGAGACCTACTGGCAACAGCGAACATTTGGGTCAACAAGAGATGACAATCCCTAGCTAGATTTACTCCCCTGAGTCAGCATACATGCAAAGTATACCTCCGGAACTTATAGAAGAATGCACTCCTGTGGTTTGATCCTATTTCTTCCATCCTGCACACTCCTCCTGTGTCCAGGCAGTTGATCAAACCTGGCTGAACTGGGATGGTAGGGAGCAGTCAGAGATGTTTCTTTCCTTAAGAAAATAAATAAAACTCCGACCAACATGGCTGAAAATGAACTATAAATTTTAATAAAATAGAAAATGTAAAATAAAAGGAAGGTAAGCACTTTCACAGATACTCAATCTGCTTCTTCAGACCAAATAAAAAAACACTAAAGGAAGAGCATTTAAAAATCTAACACGGTCCAATCATTGCAACACATGCAGTCAGCTGACTCATGAATGAATCAACCAGTCAAGTGTTTACTATGGGCCAGGTAAGCACTTTCACAGATACTCAATCTGCTTCTTCAGACCAAATAAAAAACACTAAAGGAAGAGCATTTCAAAATCTAACAAGGTCCAATCATTGCAACACATGCAGTCAGCTGACTCATGAATTAATCAACCAATCAAGTGTTTACTATGGGCCAAACCCCCAAAAGTGTAATTTAATGACATAGGGGATGGGATTTCAACATTGACTTCAATGAAATCGTCCCATTCAATCCTGGTGGAAGGTGTGCTTGTAAAAGTAGTATCCAACGTAGCTCATGGCATTCTGCTAAATTATTGTGATCTCCACCATGCATGTTCAGTAAAGTCAGCTCCAGCACAAGAAAACTTGAATGAGTGATCACTACCTTGTTCCAATAAATGCTTGGCTAGGGCATTTGCTGCTTTCTTTGTATTTATATAATGTATGTGCTCCATGACCCTTTCTTTTAGCATACCATTTATTTTGCCAACATATAAACCTCTGCAGAAAGTACAGTCTGCATAATAAACACATCTTTACTCTTACAGTCCGCATAAAAGTCTATCTCTATTATAAAACCAGCACTGGGTTGCAGAAATGAGGTGTTTATTAAAACATATTTACATGCTCTACAAGTGCGGCATTTAAAAGTCCCTTTTCAATCAGAGTGAACTGTAGTCTCTGTCAAGTAATTCCGATAGCATAATTGTCACTTAAGGGAAAGGATATTACTAAAACCAAACATAGGAGAATCATCAATAACCTTTCTGATGTCAGGGTCATCTTGTAAAACAGACCAATTCTTTTTTCAAAATATTACATACTATGTTCACATCACTCAAATTGGTTAGACAAACACTATTCTTACATCATGTACCAGCAGAAGTAGTGTCTCCAATATTATCATTCCTGAATCTCTCAGAAAAGTAGGGTCTCCCATCACTAACCCTCATACAAAGTACCTCATTCATGCAACATTCAGTCCCATGTAATTTATATCCTTGAGCTAAAAATGAATTCTTAAGAAGTCCAAAAGCTGGAACCAGGTCATCGTCATTGTCATGTAGCCTCATTATCCACAGGAATTGTCCCTTCATAACATTTCTAGTAATATAACCAGGATGCATGCTGGTTCTGTGTAACAGGGTATTCCTCTTACAAGGTTTCCTGTAGAAATTACTGTGGCAATGTCCCAGTGCTCCATTGTCAACTGTAACATTAAGGAAGTCTATACATCCCTGAAAAAAGCAATAACTACACTTCAAAAAATCAGTTGTCTTGTGTAAAAAATCAGTAAAACTATTCAAGCTCTGTTCTGTTTCTTTCCATATGAGAAAGATATAATTCACGAATCACCTGTAGAACAGGATATTCCTACAAAAACATTATTATATAATACATACTCCTGTTCCCAGCATGCAAGGGCTAAGTAAGCATAAGTGCAACTCCTGTCTGCTGGATATAAAAGTCATTGTTGAAACAAAGATATTATTTTTGAGTATAAGTTCAATTAATTTGCATAGCAAATTGACCTTACTCACTGGCCAGTCAGTATTGTTACCAAGGAATTGCTTTGCACAATCAATGCCCGAATCCTTGGGTATCACTGTAAACAGTGAAGCTACATCTGGTGTGACAAAAGCATAGTCATAATTCCCATCATATTGATTATGCCAAGAAAAAAGGTCCTCTAAGAAAGACAGTATTGTTACCAAGGAATTGCTTTGCACAATCAATGCCCGAATCCTTGGGTATCACCGTAAACAGTGAAGCTACATCTAGTGTGACAAAAGCATAGTCATAATTCCCATCATATTGATTATACCAAGAAAAAAGAAAGACTTAATATCTTTAAGTACTGTCACTGCCTTGTTGAGTGCAGGTTTGAGATTCTTCTACGAATATTGATAGAGATTATGTGACCCAGCTTTGGCTGGATACAATAGGATGCATAGGTAGTCACACAGGGTCTTTATGTACCTTAGGTAAGCCATATAGCATTGGAACGATGGGATGTTCAATATAAAGATATTCATGTAGTTTCTCACTAATCTGGTCAGTCATAAGTAGGTTGCAGACTAACACATATACTTTATCAATAACAGCTTTAACTAAATGTTCAGTGATTTTCATATAAGTCTTGACATCATTCAACATGGAATGCATCTGTTCAAAGTAGAAATGCTTATCCATAATTATTATTCCCCCACATTTATCTGCTGCTCGTATCTCAAGGTGGGGTGGCAGATGTTAACTCTTCTAATGCTGTAACTTGTTGAGGTGTTAAATTATAAAAAGAACATTTATATTTAGTTGTCAAGGAAGACTGTATCTCTTCACAAATGCTCACAAAAGCTTCAATAAAGGGATGTGTAATTGGGGTGAAGGTGCTAGGTTTCTTACAATTATTAATATCATTACATTGTTCAGGATATATTAACGATAAAGAAACATTCCTTGCAAAAAAGTCTTGGGTCCATTAAGACCTCACATAATTCAGATGTTCTTGTAGGTACAAAGGAAAGAGCCTTATTCAATACACAAATCTGTTCATCACTTAAGACAAAAGAAGATATATTAAAAATTAATTAATTTGATGTCATCTCCTTGTGGTTATAGTTCCAACTGGGTTAAAATACAGCACATGCCCTTTCCTCTCCCTGCTCTTTGAGCAGCTCTTTCAGTGGTCCATACTCACTGGTAAAGGGGCTTCTAACTGAAAATAATTCAAATTGTTGCTCAGTCCCAGATGTAATGGGCAATATAGTAGTAGTAGTAGTAGTAGATAAGTCATGGTTAGCAACAGATGGAGGCACAGCCAATTCCTTGTTATTCATAGTTTTGTTCTTTGATTGGGTGCCTGCATTCATAGTATCACCCTTTACTACTTCTTTCATCATATCGTTAGCTTGTACACTGGATGCCATAGCCTCATTAGTCCTCTGTTCTTGAGGCCAAATAAAAATATGCCATTTCTGAAAATCAGAAATGCCTCGTTTGAGTTTCTTTAGTTTCACAGTTTGGAGCATCTTCTCATAACTCACAACACCTTCAAACACTTCCTCAATTTTGGTTCTACAAATTTCAGAGTTAAATTTGTATGCAACTCCTTTAATAAATCCTTAATGTCTCCAAGAAGCAATATTTCATCAGGGCAAAAAAAGTCTATTATACGTTTCAAATAATTATAACTAAGCTGCAGATTCAAGTTATGTCACCTTTTCAGCAGTTCTAAATAAGTATTCCCATATGTCGGCATCCTTAAGATGTGTAATCCATGAGGTATGACTTTATATTGAACACAGGCTTCAAAATGTAAGATCTGCCATTACAGCTGTTTGTATTTGGACAAAATATTTTCAAGTTTTCTTAATTTAGTAAAAGAGTACCATTACATGTTGTATCCGTATCACTCCTATGTGTATCAGTCACATCCAACAAAGATCCAAAACCAAAAGTATCCAACGTAGATGATAGGAACGGATTCACTTCTAATAACAGCACATGTAATATGTTTCTTTCTGTGCCACAGTGCTGGCAACATTGTGAACTTCTTAAGTGATAAGGATCAGCATGCAAGACAAAGTTAAGTCAGACTTAAATCAAAGTTACATGCTGTGTTAATACCAACTGGCAGATTGATAGCTTCAAGGTACAATAGCAACAGCCTGTATCCTCATGTCTAGACTTGTAGGAGCCTTAGTTGTATATAGTCTTGCTCTCACACACATGCACGCACACACACACACACACACACACACACACACACACACACACACACACACACACACACGCACAAGCCACCTACTTTGCAAATGTCAGATTTGAGAAATTTCAGAAATGCACTCATTGTAACCTGCAAATGCAATATCATTATACAGTAATAAAAAAAAAAGTTTAACTACTGTTGTTTCCAACACAGCAGTCATACCAACAATACAGCATTTTCACTGGTGGGAGATTAATTCTAACTGCTTTAAAACCTACATAACTTGATACTGCTGGGCCCCTACTCCATCAGATGTCCAAACTATGAAAACTGTTCACCCTGTAAAGCCAAAACGTGATTTCATGCAAGACATGCCAGTGTCAAAGTCTGGAAAAGAATGGGATTATATCCCACCTCACATTCGTGGTTAACTGTATGAATGAAAATTTCTTACAACCTGACCTCAGGATTTCGATATCTGATGGCATTTCAGGCCATTTTGCTTTCTGGTGAAAAATTTTAACTTGAATTCTGTTGTAATCTGTGAAGCGGATTCCCAAATAAGCAAACCAAAAATTAGGATACATTATTTACATACAGTAAATGCAGCTTCATAAATTACAATTATTTTACTCAAATCTTACAAAGCAATCATGTGTCTTATCAGAAATATCCAAAACTGTCATACATTAATTTTATACTGAAGAAAATGCATTGTTTTCAGTAAAAAAAAGTAAGTTAGATATGTTACAGTTACTTCTTCATCAACAACATATGGAAAATGGTCCGGCCTGTGTTTGTGAAGTTATATAATAAAAACATTATGTACAATTTTTGGGAGAAAGTAGAAGAATACCATTAATAGTAAAGATCAATTTTTAGTTCTGACAGTTTTAATGTTTTTTTTTTTTTTATTAAAACTTATATTTCACAAGTTTTAAATGTGAAAGTATTTTTTTAGATATAGATCAAGCAGAGGTTGTGTATTTCGGATCTATATCACATTGTCGAATGTTGAAAATGTCGAACAGCTAAAATGTCAAAAGTGACATTCATCAAAACTGCCCCCCAAACCCCCGTTAATTATATATATCAACTCCGAGCTCGTACTACAGTGAGGAAAGGGCAAATGTTCTGATCCTCACTGTACCGCGATCCCACAAAAAACATTTCGATGAACAGCACTTTCGACAGTTTAGCCATTCAACATTTTCAACATTCGACAATGTGATATAGACCAGTATATTTCCTTTAGAAACTAAACCTCTACATCAAATACAAACTTCCTGCATTGAGTTAACATCAATAAAGAATGATTAAGTTGAATTTCGGGTAAAATTTTGAAAATTTTTAGGAACTAATGAAATTTCCTTGTTTTGTTAAAGTGATATTTTTCTACAAAAATATATCGTGCTCATCCATTGAGTCCTCTTCATAAATATGCTAAATGCCATTTTATCAAAGTTATAATACTTTGTTTGTATACTAAACTAATGTTTGGTTTTGTTTTAAAGAAAATGTATTATGCAATTCATGTGAGTATTCTTGCTAATTACATTTATGTTGTACAGTCTTGAAATCTTGATGGTGAAGCTTTCCAACATGTGAATTCAAGCTTTGTTAAATACTGTGTCACAGAGTGAATTTCTTAATTTTAAACATGTCTGTATTCAATTTGCATTTAACTATAAAAATAGCAATTATATTGCTACAAAATTTTTAATTTAGAACTTTCATGCATGAATTGAATATTAGACTTCTCTATGATAATATATTCACTCCAATTACTCAGCTGAAAGTACCAGACATTGGACTTTCTCGAAATAATACATTCACTTCACTTAGTTTAAAATAATACACTCATTATGAAAACCAATCAACATGCACTAATTAAAATATACCTCTAACTCATAGCCTATCAGCTTTCATTTTAATAACAGGAGTAATAGTCATTTTAACCGAATAAAACCCAAAGGTTTAACCTGATTTGCCACAACAGCTATTTGTAAAGAAAATTGTTTTCCAAATGTCCATCTCTGTAATCCTTAGCCATCTTTTCAACATAAACAATCTTTTTGTTTTTTATTTTTTTAAAAATGAACAATATAATGAATGTTTACACAAAGTGTTGTTGTAATCCCTCATGTTTGGCATAGGACCCCTCCTGTTCGGCATATACTTCTCAGAGGTACAGGCAAGCACGGGAGGACTATGGCTGACCAAGTTCGCAGACAACTGCAAACTAGGGGCTATAATTGACTCTCTGGCTGACACAGACCTCCAAAAGGGTCTCACTGTGACAGATACCTGGTGTCAAAACCATGGCCTCAAGCTAAATGCCAAAAAGTGCATAGTCATTCCCTTTGGAAAAAACAAAGTACCCACAAATTATCACATAGGTGGTAGCACCCTAAATACGGAAGACAAAATAAGGGATCTGGGGACCCAAGTAGTTAGTAATCTCTCCTTTAATAATCACATTGCCAAAGTAGTTAGAAAATCCTTCTATGTGACCCACCTAATCACAAAAGGGTTTGCATCCAGATCAAAAGAGGTCACTGTGCCCCACTATGCATCACTCATTAGACCCATCATAGAGTACAACGCCCTATTTCGGATGTACCTTACAAGACACCTGCAACAGCTGGAAAGACCACAGAAGTACCTCACCAAGAGGATCACTGGCCTCAAATAGATGCCCTATGCAGCTCAACTGAAGAAACTCCATCTGTACTCGGTTGCATACTGCCTACTCAGAGGTGATCTCTGCCTGACATACAAGGCCATGCCCAGCCGAGATTTGATGGACATGCTCCACCTAAAGAAAACACTATCCCCTCGAGCCACACACTCCAGGGATCTAAACCTCACCACAACAATAAAGAAGATGTGCTGGAGGGAAAGAATCCTGTCCACAGAGACTTCCCATGTTCTGGAACAAGATTCCAATCAACATTAGGCAGAGCTCCTCACTAGCACTCTTCAAGAGAAACCTTGACAAGTGGATGGGAAACAGGAAGTTTACCCCAGGAATCACTTCAGTGGCTCTGCTGGACAGAGGCACAGGGAAGTAATCTAAGGGGGCAGCAAAAGCCAACACATTCCGACTAGGCTTATAAATGCCTTTGGGCAGATAGCCTAGTACTACCTATGAACTTTATCCCTATTTTAATACTAAAATGATGTTTATACATGTATATATATATATATATATATATATATATATATATATATATATATGTATATGTATTCTTGGAACATTGTCACCATTTTGCCCACACAATATATATTCAAGAGAAATTACAATACAAACTACCTCAGAGGTTATTAGTTAGTTTGTAGTGACTGTTGTTCATGATGAGTGTGGTATTCTAAAAGCAAAAGAAGCAGAGTGGATGTATTAGGTTCATAGGTTCATAGGTTCATACTAGGCTATCTGCCCGAGGGCATTTACAAGCCTAGCCCATAGTTTTGTGGCTTACGCCACCCCTTTAGTATGGGGAACTATACCCATTATTTTGCTGTGCCTCTGTCGAGCAGTGACACTGAGGTAATCCCTGGGGTATATCTGCGATCTCCCATCCATTGGTCAAGATTTCTCTTGAACAAGGCCAGCGAGGTGCTCTGCCTCACATATACCGGGATTTTATTCCACAGCATAGGAGTCTTTGGGTGATGAATCTATCCCTCCAGCACGCCCTATTAATAGCCGTGTCGAGGTTTAAGTCTCCGCCTTGTGGCTCTGACGGATCTAGATTTTTGAGGTGAAGCATATTCATCAAATCTGGGTTTGACATGGCCTTGTATGTTAGGCAAAGGTCACCTCTGAGCAAGCGGTGTTTACTGAATAGAGCTGGAGTTCTTTCAGTCGGGCAGCATAGGACAGATGTTTGAGACCCTTTATCCTTTTGGTGAGGAACTTTGTGGCCTCTCCAGCTGCTGCAAGTGTCAGGTCAGATACATTCCGAATGGGGCATTGTACTCAATCATTGGTCTGATGAGTGATGAGTATAGGGAGACTATGACCTCCTTGATCTAGATGAGAATCCCTTCATGATAAGGTGGGCAATGTAGAAGGTCTTCCTAACTACTTTAGCTACATGGGTGTTGAATGACAGACTACTATCAACCTGGGTCCCCAGGTCCCTGATAACTTCTTCTGTGCTCAGTGGATTGCCACCTATTTGGTAGCTAGGGGTAACCTTGTTTTTCCGAAGGGTATGACTATGCATTTTTGGCATTTAACTTTAGGCCATGGCTCTGGCACCAGTTATCCGCTTCTGTGAGACCCTTCTGAAGGATATCTGTGTCAGATGTGTTTTCTACTATGGCAGTTTGCAGTCATCTGCAAACTTTGTCAGCCATAACCTCCTGTGTTTGCTTGTACTTCGGAAAAGTAGATGCCAAACAAGAGGGCCCAGGACTGAGCCCTGTGGTACACCACTTGTGACAGGCTTTGAGTCTGACATGGCGCCAGCAACTCTGACCCTGTGGGTTCTGTCACTCAGCCAGTTTGCAACCCATCTTGTGATGTATGGGTTAACATTTAAGCTGATGAGTTTTTCAATGATACCCGAGTGGGGTATTGTATCGAAGGCCTTCGCCAGATCGAGGTAGGCTGTATGGACTGCCTTTCCTCATCAATGGCTTTGGTGACTGTTTCGAAAAAGTCAACCAAGTTTAGAAGGCATGATCTGCCTTTGACAAAGCCAAACTGGGATGGATCCAAAGTCTGCAAATTCCCTATGTCTTTATTTATGAGGTCCATTATGATCCTCTCCATGGCTTTGCAGATAAGGCTTGTCAAGCTAATGGGCCGGTAATTTCCAGGGTCGGTGGAGGTACCGCCTTTGTGAAGTGGGACCACAGTTGCAGTGCGCCACTCCCTGGGTAATCCAGAGGTAAGACTATGATTAAACAGCTGTCCTAGCTGTGGGTTTAATTCCTCGTTGAGTTCGTGGAGCACACAGCCGGGACACCATCAGGTCCCATGGATGCTGTGTTTTTGCTTTGGAGAGCAGTTCTCACTTGGGCGTTGGAGATGTTTGGGGGCTGCAATCGCTTGGTATAGATATCTCCTTTTGGGGGGGGAGAAGTTTGCACTGAACCTGTCAGCCAGTATGTTGGCAATGTCTGTAGGATCAGTAATCTTCACATCATTTTGAACTAGTTCTGAGCATATCTGGGAGTTTCCTCCCAGGTTTCTAACATAGCTAAAGAAGGCCTTATGATTGTCTTTTGAGTCTTTAGCTATTTTTCTCTCAAAATTTGCTTTGGATGATTTTATGAGAGCTCTTAGTTATTTACTTATAGTGATCAAGGGTGTCTTACCTGTTAAGGATTTTGCGCTGTCTTGTAGTAGCTTCCGTCCTTTGTTGTAGAGTTTGTTTATGGCTGGGGTCCACCAGACTGACGCTTGCCTTTGGTACAAAGAGTCTTTGTTTTGCTTGGGATTGCCTTATCCATGCAGTCCTGCAGGTGCTGGTAGAAGGCATTTGTAAGTGATTCAGCGGCTTGAGTACTGTTTTCCGCTCGGGGCCTTAAAGGAGACCACACTAGTCTTTGGAAGTGTGAAGTCAGCTTTAGAAGTTCTTTACTGTGGTCTTTTTATTTCAGGTGGGGTGGGATGAGGACCTCCAGCGAGATTAGTTTGTGATCTGATCTCACCAGTGAGGGTATACTTCCGTGTTGAACATTGTGCTCCCATGTTCGTGATGATGAGATCAAGTATGTTTTCTCCTCTTGTGGGATGGTGACTAGTTGTTCCATGGCATTTGAGTTTATGAATTCCAGGAACTTTTGGGCTAGGTGTTTGGGCTTGAGTAGTGTTCCCAGTCTATATTAGGGTAATTGAAGTCACCTAGTATGATGGTGTTTGGTGATACATTTATCCCTCTAGTGTTTTCAGGAAGGCCATGTGAGGTTCCTGAGTTTGTGAGGGTGGCCTGTAACATGCTACAATTTGCAGAGCAGTCTTGCCTATGGTTAATTGCACCTGGATGGTCTCCGATGCATCGTATGCTTCACCAGTCTTGAGGTGTGGGTGTCCTTGATGAATATGGATACCCCTCCTTTCTTGGTATTGTCCGGATTTTGGGGCCGAACACATGATAAGAGGTAAAACCTGATAGTGCTGGGGTGCTCTCAGGAGCCTTGAACCAGGTTTCTGTCACTGCACAGACATCAATGTTCTCCATACTGAGAAGGGCCTTGAGGCGTGCATTTTGAGATTTAAACTTCTGGCATTGAGCAGCATTACCCTTAGTTTTTCCTTTTTGTGTTCTAGGGTGGTAGGTTTAGAATTTGAGCCTTGCCTAAAAAGGCACTATGGGGTGGCAAGAGCCTTTGCCAATATCCGAATCCCAGGGTGACAGGTGCAAGCCGCCCTCATGGCAGCGTGGCTTGTCCAGCATGTCATCCCAGGCAGACAGACATTGGATCCCTTTGAATGACACCAGAGTTTAAGCCAATTGTTAAAGCTGATCATCTTATCTCTGTATTGTGGCATCATTCTTGGTGAAGGTAGGATACTGCTCAAGGTCAGGGTCATACCTGCCTGGGCTACATAATCAGAGAGCTCCTCAATGTCTCTTTTCATGTAGTCCAAGGAGGTACGTCTCAGGTCGTTTACACCAGCGTGGACAATGACTGAGTCGTATTTGTACCTGCTGTTGAGAGACCTGAGTGCTTGCGTTATGTGGTGGATTCTAGCACCCGACAGGCAGCTTACTGTGACCTTCTCCTTAGTCTGGTGAGCGAGACGTCAGTGTGTCTGACTATGGAGTCACCAATGACTAGTGTGTCTGGCATTGTGTCTGGCCTTAAGGGCTGTGACTGTTTGACACTCTGACTGTGAGGTCTATGTGTTGCAGGTGTTGTGTTCTGAGGTGGTGGTTGTTTGGGTGTCTGCTTTGGTGGCCTCTGCTGTTTTGGTAGATTTTTGATCAGAGCCGCCGAGTATGTCTTTGTGTGTTTATGTGTATGATTTGAGGTTGTGATGGTACTATGTGAGACTGGGTCTATAGTGTGTGTGGTAACCTTCTCCTCCTGACTGGTCTTGCCAGTCCTATGTTGAGAGAGCTCAGCCTCCAGTTTGGCCATATAGTTGCATCTCGCATGTATTTGTGTTTTGTGGGAGGAGGAGAGGGTTGTTCAGGTACATGAGGCAATTGTAACATTGCCTCAATATTCCCAGGTTCACCAGCTGAGCAGGAGAGGACACTAGCAACTGATCCCTCGACATGCTAGAAGGACTAGACAAAAAACTTTAAAAGAGATTCCGGGGACGTGGGTGACCGAGAAATGGGGGTTTGCCTTTTGGGGTGCTATCTATAAGAGTGCGATCAAGGTAATAAGTACTGTAGGAGCAAGTGCTAGGTTTAACAGATAGAGAAAAGTCTACTTGGAGTCAAGTAGAGATGATCTTTTAGGTATTAGAGAAAGTGCTAGTAACAGGGATGCTTAAAGGTAAGATTGAAAAGAATGCACTCTGCAGTGTGCACTAGAGAAGTTTGATATGAAAGTAGGTAACTTGAGTTTTACCTGTTTAAAAGTTAAGGTTTAGTGGAGAGTTATTATTTTAAAACAGCAAGATGGACTGAAAGGGTGGTTACTTTTGTATTTTGGTACTATGAAATACTGTAGGATGGCCAATAAATTTAAATAATTGAAGGGGTGGGATTTCAAAAGTGATGGTTTTGTGATTACTCACATAAGCCAGTGAAAGTAGAGAGAAATGAGATATATGGTCAGATTAACATAAGAGGCAGGCAACTAGAAAGACAGTGCTATTTAACAAGACAACTTAAATGAGTGGGAGGGAGGGAAAAAATTCTGCCTGACTCAGAACAGAGAGAGCTGTGGTCTCTTTTGAAGTTTTAATATGCTGTTAAAACAGAATGCAAGCAAAACACAAGGTAAAGAAAACAAACTACAGTATTCAAAATATAGAAAGGCGAGCGTGGCCAAGGATGAACACAGGATAGCAGCAGATTTCTTCAGCTCCACCAATTTCATTACATTGACAGGAATTAATTACTTAAAAATTAATTCTTGAAGTAATTTTCTTTCTAAATATGTTTGTTTTATATAGTTCTTGAACTATATCTAAAAAAGAAAGGAAATCTTAATAATATTCCTGTCAGAAATTACTTTGGAAATTTTCCTGTCAGTTTATCAGTCTGAAATGAGTTCCAGTAAGACAAATTCTCAAGACTCCAGCATCAAGAAAGAACTTCAGTCTCTGATAATTATAGTCCAGCAACTTACTGCTAAGATGGATAAAATGGATACTAAAATAGACACTTTCATAGAAAAACTACAAAACAAATAGACTTGTTACATATGGACCTGCAACAACAGAAGATCCAGATGACAGGCATAGAAGAAGCTGTGAATGACATGGAAAATAAAATACAAGAACAGGAAATCAACATTGAGTTTCTGCTGAAACAAAATACACATTTACAAACAAAGCTGGATGACCTGGAAAATAGATCTAGGCGCAATAACATTAGGATTTTGGACTGCCAGAAAATATTGAAGGTAACAATATTACTTCTTTTTAACAACATGGCTCCCTAAAACTTTAGATTTACCAGAAGCATTCTCTTTGGTATCGAAAGAGCACATAGATCTATAGCTAATACTAACTCTAACAAAAATTATCCTAGATCAGTTATAGTTAGATTTCTATCATCTTTTGATAAAGAGATGGTTCTTAAATCTGCTTGGGCTAAAGCTCCTGTTAAGTTTAATGAGACAACTGTGCGTTTTGACAATGACTATTCTTCCATGGTAATTGCTAAAAGAAAAGTTTTTCTGCCACTAATAAGGAGCTTAAAAAGCACAGTTTAAAACATACCTTCTGTTTCCTGCCAAGCTTAAAATCTTCCTTCCTGATGGTCCTAAGGTCTTCGATGATTTAGACTCTGCTTTACTGTTTGTCAAAGAAAAAGGATTTTGGATAAAATAGAAGAAATGGAATGGGCTAGTTCTTCATTAAAGAGATTGGCAACTGAAGCTTCCTGGAAGACTTCAGAGAAGAAGAAGAGACTAAAAACAAATGATTTGTTATATGTTTTTTCTCTCTCATCATTTTAGTTCATTATTAATCTTTTGAATATAGTTCCTGCATTTCCAGAAAGCCACAAATATTTTGGAAAAGATTTAATCAAAGTTATTCTCTATGTGCAAAGAAATGTTTTGTTTCATAACCAGTCAAAATGCCTGAGGATTTAATGGCAGGCTGTGACTCGATTTGTTTTTCTTTCTGAAAAAAGTAAGGTTAGTAATTTGATACATTTTTTTATCTTTACCTTTTTTTTTCCTTCTTCGTTATTATTTTCTTTGTTTAAACAATGACATTCTATTTAGATTATGTAGTGGGTAAAGGGTGGGGGAGGGCAGGGAGAGAACAGTAATGAAAATATCATTAATAGAATAATAACATATTTATTTCTTGTAAAAGTTTATAAGTTCTTCAAATGCTATTTCTAATTATACTTTCTTGATTATACTGCTTATGCTTGTTTGTAAATAATCTGTCATGCTTTAACTAATAATAATCAGAACTAAATAAGAGTAAATAATATGTTTTATTTTAACTCTATTAATATAAACAGTAAGTAACATTCCATTGTATATACTTCTTACAGCTTTCTCTTACATTTTTTATTTCTGCCTCACTCCCTTTTATTTTCTACTCTCTTTTCTTTTCTTTATTAATATATAGAAATGCTTTTGACTGTGTGGGCACAGTGAATAATAGGATTTGTATGAAAATTGAGTTGGGAGAAGAATGCTGAGTTTTATTACTTGTTGGTAATTTTGAGTTTAATTTCACTTGCATAGAGGCTGTGATGATCTGTGGAATACATTGTGGAGGTTCTGTCATGTTTAGATGCATTTACACTGCTAAATGAATGTTTGTCACTAGTTTTTAATAAGTTTCCCGCCAAAATGTTAAGAGAGACAATCTGGGATGTGGGCTGTCTTATGCACAATGTCCTTGAGTTACCTCAGAATCTTCAAATCACAGAATTCTCACAAAGAAACTGAAAGCAGTTAGTATAAACAGTGACAAGGTTATTACACTGACACACCACAGATTCAGGAAAAATACTCTGTTCATAAAATATGTCAGTTATAATGAGTTTAAATGATGTAGTTTCTTGTAGTAAGTAAATGTCTTATTTTAGAAGGCATAAAAAATGAAACATTTATTTAAATGTTTTTGAAAATCTACTTAACAGCAGCATAATAATCTGTGTTAAAAATTTGTGTTCCAAACATATACTTTACTATAACTCATTTAATTCATCTGATTGACAAACATAAATAATCTTATAACTCTATTCTGGAAGAAATGTCATGTGATATATTTTAAAGCAGTAGATTAGCATGATTGTAAAATCTGGTTACCAATATGTGTTTGCTGTGCATTATTTTGTATAAAGCAGACAGATTTATTCTAGGGACAGCAAGTAGGACAGTGCTCTACAAAGGCACAACTCAGTGAGATCAGATATATATATATATATATGTGTGTGTGTGTGTGTGTGTGTGTGTGTGTGTGTGTGTGTGTGTGTGTGTGTGTGTGTATGTGTGTGTGTGTGTGATGGCTTTTTTTTCTGAGAATCTGCATAACTATCTAATATGATTTATAATAATTTCTATGAATACAATATTTTACTCTATTGACAAAATGAATGTTTGCCACAAGTTTTAATAAGTTTCCCCAAAATGTTAAGGGAGACAATCTGGGATGTGGGCTGTCTCATGCATAGTGTCCATGAGTTTCCTCAGAAGCTTCACTCACAGAATTTTCACAGAGAAACTGAAAGCAGTTAGTATAAACATTGACAAGGTTATCACACTGACACACCACAGATTCAGGAAAAATACTCTGTTCATAAAATATGTCAGTTATGATGAGTTTAGATGATGTAGTTTCTTGTAGCAAGTAAATATCTTATTTTAGAAGGCATAGAAAATGAAACATTTATTTAAATGTTTTTGAAAATCTACTCAACAGTAGCATAATAATCTGTGTTAAAAACTTGTGTCCCAAACATATACTTTACTATAACTCATTTAATTCATCTGATTGACAAGCATAAATAATCTTATAACTCTATTCTGGAAGAAATGTCATGTGATATATTTTAAAGCAGTAGGTTAGCATGATTGTAAAATCTGGTTACTAATATGTGTTTGCTGTGCATTATTTTGTATAAAGCAGACAGATTTATTCTAGGGACAACAAGTAGGATTGTGATCTACAAAGACACAACTCAGTGAGATCAGATATATATATATATATATATATATATATATATATATATGTGTGTGTGTGTGTGTGTGTGTATGTATGTATATATGTGTATGTGTATATGTGTGTGTGTGTGTGTGTGTGTGTGTGTGTGTGTGTGTGTGTGTATATGTGTATGTGTATATGTATGTGTGTGTGTCTGTGTTTATGTGTGTGATGGCTTTTTTTTTTTTTTAGGTAATAAAGGTGTTTCTGAGAATCTGCATAACTATGCAATATGATTTATAATAATTTTATGAATACAATATTTTACTCTATTGACAATAATGAGTTTAAGTAAATGCTCATATACAAACAATTCAAGATTTTTTTTGGAAGCTGATGATAGAATTCACATGACAGAAAATAGATGCATCTTAATGCATGTAATGTCTGAATCATATTAGCCAAAGTTTTTGATTTAAATGAATGTTAGAACATAATTTTCTCTCCTCTTGATTTCTAACATTAAGATTATTTGAATGCTATTAGAATACAAGTGTTATATATTACATAGATCTATATAATAGTATGAACAGTTTTTAAAAAAAAAAAAAAAAAGTTTATTTTAGTTTATATGATGCTGTTTTACCAAATGTGTAGTTTTGTCTTGATAGATAATTGAATTGAAAACTGTTAACCTCAGTTAAATATAACTAGTATTAAATTGATAAGGTGGTAGCTGAGGTACTGCTGCTTAGGTAGGGGTTAACTTGAGTAGTAAATACTGCTCTAAGTTGGAGTTTTCAACTCCAGGCGGGATGCAAGGTTTAATCCTTACATTATTTTCACTTGTTCATTGTTATATGTATATAGTTTTGACATCCACAATATATTTTGTACACTCATTGTCACTACAAACAAAATTGAATCCTATACAAAATCCCATAAGAGATTTAATAAATACAGCTATATTTAAAGGTACACCTAAAAGAGGAGATGTAACATTATTTATCTGGTTATTTGTTATTTCGATCATAAGATTCTTGAGTTTTAAAAATGCCAAATGACATCTTTAAAAGGAATTTCTTTAAACATTAATGGATTGAATAATCCGCGTAAAAGGGCAAGCCTAATAAGATACATTAATCTACACAAGGCCAATCTAGTCTTCCTGCAAGAAACCCATCTCTTGAAAAAAGATATTGATAAACTAGCCACTAATAAGTATACAGTATTGGTTAGTTCAGAGCACACTCAGAAAAAGAGGAGTGGCTATTTTATGGAATAAAAGTATGCCTATTCCTAAAACCATTAAGTCTTATCAGGATGACAAAGGAATGTTTTGTATGGTTACAATACAAATTAATGGGAAGACTTACACTTTAATTAATGTATATTGGATACCTGGAATTGGTATTAATACAGTGAAACATCATATTGATAAGATCATATCATTCTCTATAGGGATATTATTTTAGCTGGTGATTTTAATTGTATACTACATAAAAGTGATACTACCACTATAAAGAAAAGAAGAATTACATCTAATGCAAAACATTTAAATGATTTTGCTAATTCTTATCATTTGAATGATATTAATAATCAGATAGAGTCAAAATCATTACCATACACCTTTTTTCTAACAGATACAAAACTTATTCAAAAATAGATAGGGTCTTTATTTCTAACCAGATGGTAACAGATTTAATTAATTCCAAAATCATTTCATGTCCTATATCTGATCATAACTCAATTGTTTTTGAATTCATGATAAAAATACTCATAATGTTCAGATCAAAAGGATACCAGCATACTTAACTCAGCTAAAAGACTATAAAGAATATATACTTTCAGAAGTACAACATTTTCTAGACATAAATAATACTCCTGAAGTCTCCATTGTCTATGTTTGGGATGCCTTAAAATCATATCTATATGGACAAAGTATCAGATGGTATAATAACAAAAGGAAATCTTGGGATAAGGAATTGTTAGATATTCAAAGTAAACTGGACTCTTATAAGCATAATAACAAAGAAAATATTATGGACAAGAAAGTTATTGAAGAAATAAACAAACTAAATGAGAAATACAAAGAAATTTTAACTCATAAAGTTAAAATAACTTTAGAGAAATACAAGTTTTTGTCTTATTCAATAAGCCCCAAATACTTACATAGACTTAAAAATAAAACAAAAAGATTGAATAAACAAAACCATATCAAAGAAATCTTTTCTCTAAGGAAAAGAAGAATGTTTCTAGTATACCAGAAATACTGGACGAATTTAGAAATCACTTTCACAAGATTAACCATAACAACATTAACATGGAACCTAAAGATAAAATAAAGGAGTTTATAACCACAAACATGAATAAAAGCTTAATAAACAACAGATTAAACTATTGGACAAGAGTATTTCATATACAGAAGTTATTACACAAATAAATAAGCTTAAATCAAACAAAGCACCGGGTAATGATGGTATTATACCAGAGATATATAAAATCCTTTCTAAAACTACATATTCATTAATACATAAGGTTTTTATTCTGGCCCAAACTGAGTTAATAACCCCCATCTTGGCAATATACATTTATTTCACCAATTTTAAAACCTAATAAAGATCCAACTAGATGTTCTTCATATCGACCCATCTCATTACTTAATGTTGATTATAAAATGTTTATGAGTATTTTTGCTGATAGATTGAAGACAATTATCCCCGCATTATAGACATAGATCAGACGGGCTTCATTGTAAATACAAATACTTTTGATAATATAAGAAGAACTTTAACATTAATTGATTTTGCAAATAGGAAAAAGAAAGATTTAACACTTATTAGTCTTGATATAGGTTCAGCATTTGATTCAGTAAGTTGGGACTATCTGTTTACCTTACTGAAATGCACAAATTTCTCTGATGCATTTGTAAATTTAATTGAGCATTTATACAAAGGAACGCTGGCTTATATTAAGGTAGGAACATATGTTTCACAAAAATACCCATTCTTAAAGGTACAAAGCAAGGATGTCCACTTTCTCCACTATTATTCACTTTAGTAATGGAGCCTTGGGCTAATTTGATTAGAAACAGTACTGACATAGAGGGTTTTGAAATAGAAGAAAATACAACATCAAAAATTCAACTTTTGCAGATGATGTTCTAATTACATCAGCAGGATCTAATTCTTCTATGCAGTCTTTATTTGATAAAATGATGAATTTTAAAAGTATTTCTGGTTTAATATTCAATGAAGAAAAACTATAATACTACCTATATATACACAAAAAATACTCTCATTAGTGATTTTACTAAATATGTACCCAACTCAGGTCAGATAACTTATTTAGGTATAATACTATCTAAAGATATTAAATCTATTATATATAATAACTATAAAACCTGTTTTCTTAATATACAAAATCTAAATAATAGCAGGAAAAATATGTTTTTACTAAGGAGGAGAGACTTACAATTATTAAAATGATAATATTTCCCAAGATTTTATACTTAATACAATCAATAATACTTTCACCTACAAAAATAACTATCAAGAAACTGAATACACTAATGTTAAATTTCTTATGGGCACCTAATAGACCTAGGATTGCATTAAAGAAACATACTAATAGCTGGTCTCAAGGGGTATTTCTTTTCCAGACTTTAATTTATATATTATCTCTTCTATTATAAAAGTTATTACTTTATTAATAGATCGGTCATATGTCGCAAAATGGAAAGATTATTGGGAGCTAATTAGTATACACTTCATGAAAATCTCCTTAACACATAAAAATATGATTATAAATAACTCCATGTTGTGGTTGCTAAAGGAATTTTGTACCTCACCTATTACACCTAAACATATGGTCTGTTACCCATTAAATATTATTATTAGTTATCGTAACTTTATATTCATGCACCCTAAGTATAGGGAATGGAATTTTATTGTATTCTATAATTTATACTCAGGGTATGCTTATGTCATCTACTTCTGAAGGAGCTCATTTAGCTATAGATAATAATCTAAAGTACTGGTATCAGCTGATATCTGATAATAAAGTTAAAAATCTAGATTTCTTAAAACAAGAATTTGATCTAAGAGAAACTTGCTGGTTAGAGGTTCAGATCTTTAGACAACATCTCATTGATAGAATAGATCTAATGTCTATAACAGTTAAAGAATCTATTCCAAAACTGATTGATTACTTGATAATAAATTTACAGCATAAAGTTTCTGATAAAGGTAAACTTTCATATATACATAAAATTATCAGACAAGAAACTTTTTACAATGTAGATTCATACTGGAATTATTTCACCTCTGTTAATGGGGACCCACCAACTCAACAAGATAAACAATATATATTGAGATCTGCTTATAGAACTACATCTTCCATTGTCTGGAGACTTTATACATGGAAATTTTTACATAGATCTTTTTATACACCTTTGATGATGAATAAAATTAATAATAAAGATAATCTATGTAAGAGATGTAATGTAGAAATTAATGCTGACTGGGCTCATATGTTTTATGACTGTATGAAGTTGAAAGAATACTGGAAGTCAATTAATGAATTTTTGCAGGCTCTTTTTACAGATAATTTCATTATTTCTAAGTCTCTTATATTATTCAACACACCTGTACCTCAGTGTGTTAAAAAGATTAAGCTTCCCTTGTTATGGTCTGTCCTAGCAGTGGCTAGGAAAATAATAACTAGAAATTGGATTTCAGATACACCTCCTTCGTTCAATGAATTTAAAAATGTTATGAATATAATGTGTCATATGGAAATATGCACAATTAGAATGAGAACAACTAGAAAAACATCACATTTTATTGTATGGGATAATTTACAAAATTTGTTAAAAAAATTTTAATTTCAATAGCACAGTATTTTAGTTTAATTAATTGATCTGATTGTAGTGGATGTCTTTGTAAATACTTTAGTTGTTTTGTTGAATATTATAATAATACCTATTTTTAATTATTTGTATAAAATTGTTATGATATTTCTCTTATATGTTAAAACAATAAACTTGTTTTGAAAAAAAAAATATAGAAAGGCAATACAGAAATACAAAAAATAACAGCAAACTAACCTTTCCTTCACAGCAAAGTGTAGCAGAGTCTGGATGAGCCTTTCTGGTAAAGCCCTAATATAGATATTATTCTGAAGAAGTCCAATGCTCAATGCATGAACTAAAGTGCTAAATAAAAAGATCTGTGATCTTATATTTTTTGTAAGTAGTTTTTATTTTGCGACAATGAGCTCACATTGGTGGTGTTTTTTATGTAATATACAGTTAAACAATTTAAAACACTTAAAACACTATTTTTTCAGTTGTGGCTAAAATTTACTTTTTTTCAGCAGGAATATAATTTTACACTTGGTGCTGTTACCTTCAACATAGGATTTGTTGGAATCAGCCAATAATCAAATGTTCAACATGTCTTTGTTAACATAATCAAAAATATATGTTTCAGTGAGTACTGTAGTCCAGAGGCATGAATAACTGCCTCTATTTACATACTGAGCAACTTTTAAGAAATGGCAAATCAGTTACTTAGATTCTTCAAGATATGAAATATGGACCTTTTGAGTTATTGAAGTAAAATAAATAAAGACCAGTTTCTAATTCTGACAGTTTAAATGATTTTTTTTTGCTAAAAGCTATATTTCATAAGTTTTAAATGTGAAAGTGGGTTTTCAGAATTAGACCAAGCAGTGATGTGAGTTTCTTTTATAAACTTATCTTCCGCACCATATCCAAAATTTCTGGAAGCTGCATTGAGTTAACATCATAAAAGTAATTAAGCTACTTTTTCATGTAAAACTTGATATTATATGCATACATTTTCAAAGAAAACTGCAAACCCTACAAAACAAACTTCACTGTACCAACTAGGCTTTCTCGGTCCACACACCAAAACTGTGAGAAACCTTTTCATCTGACCAAAAAGACCTATCATCCTACCCTTCTCTCCATAGACTGTATAAATTATACAAAATAATTCTGCACCTGACCATATCACTTAAACACTCAAGTAACCCAGCCATTACTTACACTCTAACTTCATCAGCTATTATATTCCCATTAATCATACTCCAGACAACTCTTGTTCTTATCGTGATGCACTATCAATTGTCTAAATGTGTTCAACTGTGCTAATTTTAATATCTTGTTTTTTGTTATGTACTTATCAGTGAATGCATTCATGTGGCCTGTATCTGCAGCTGATCACTAATGATTACTGTACTACCCTGGTAAACAAACATAACTAAAACAAATAAAAAGTATCACCTTCATATACTTTAAATGCAAAATTATTTCCAGTTAGAGAAGTATTATCACTAAATTTAAAAAAATATACTATATTAAATGCCCAGTAAACAATAGATCTTGTATAGTTCATCTGGCTGAACATTTTTATATATTTATGAAGCCAGTCAGAAGAATGTTATTTTTATTTGGGTAAAACTCTTTTAATTACCCAAGTATAGTGTAGTGCTCCAAACAGAACATTTTACTTAACCCAGAAATCTGTTACTCCACAAATTTTCAGCCTAAAGGCAAAACAGGATGTAACATTTGGGTATGATGTAGGAAGCTATCATAACATCTTTGACACAGAGCCATTTCAGAAAACTCACAGCTTGCTCCTGAGATGACAGAGCCATGTTTCAGGTAGCAGGTTAACTATTTTAAGAAGAAATATGTGGAATTTCACAGCAGGGGATAAACTTGATTTCACATAAGTGGGTCAGATTCCAGAAGGCAATCCAATTTTCAACAGAATGTCTTGGGATAGCACACAGCACTTTTACTTTAACAAGATCTCTGTATTCATGAACTGTCCAAGGATAAAGTGTTTCTGGGTGTGCCCTGGGGAATTATAAATCACCTGCCATCTGCTCTGCAGTAACTTTTCACTCTTACTATAGTTATGTTTGATCTCTGCTGTTAGACTCTGCTGTGATTACATTATGCAACTGCTGTTGTGAATTATCTCAGCAGACAGATGAGTAGCTACAGAGGGCATCTGGAATGTTCTCTTAAATGTGATAGCATATAGGCTTAAAGTTGTAGGATTAATCTTTAGATGGTAAAATAATATCTGAAACAAAGTACTTATTTTCCCCATTTGGAATAGTATAAATTACCTTGTTAGTCCCTCCGACAAACATGTTTTTTATGATACATGCATGTGCCATTTGAAAGTCACAAAACTACATGTCTGACAGTAGTCTGTGTGTCACTGCCTACTGAAGGTTTCTTTTCTGCTAGACAGACTGCAGTCTCATTTATGTAAACAAGCAGTGTTTACTTTCAATTAGATGCACTAGAGGAAAATTTCTGAACTTCCTTCACCCATAATCTGAACTCCACAATCTAAATATAAACAAGCTTTATTGAGCAGTTTTAACAAATGCAATTAAGATATTGAGAACCTACTCTGATTACAATGGGATGTGGATAAACATTCACTTGTCAATATCAGTTGTTGGCTTGTACTGGCAGCTGACCACAACAGTTGTGGTCATCAAAATGAGGAAGTAATAGACAAGGAAGACATGCCATGGGGGTTGGTAGAAGCCCTTCACCACAAATCAAAGTATTTGGCAGAGAGAATGGATGGGGGCAGGGTGGGGGGCATTCCTAGTCAGAATGCAAAACAGGATGTTTGACAGCATCTAAAAATAAAACATATTGCATCTCTAAGGCACTATGAAGGGGCATTAGTGGTGAGCAGGATTCAGTGTCAAAAACCTTATTTTCCTGAAAATAAACTCAAGGATATACTATTGCCATCATCCATATAAGATTGCTCTATGGATATCCTAGAAAAAGTATGCAAAGTCTTATGTAGGTCATTTTCTACTGTAAAGGTAATTAAATATTTTGGTGTATTCACAAGTAGTCTTCTCTAGATCTGAAAAATGACAGCTACAATGATTGTGGCGTATTATGAAAAAATGCTTTTCTGTAAGTCCTTTCAACCCTGTTCATGCCACAGTAGCCCAGCATAAGATAGTCGAACAATACCTAGCCTGAGGTGATATGAGCACTTGTCAGCATGCACCCTATCTAGCCACAATGTGTCATTAGGTTACTTAGTTATTATGTGCATCCCAGGCCTTCACATTACATTTTGATGTGATAGCCATCTTCTGTGGGACATTAGTACTACAGTGGATCAGGCTGAAACTAGCCCCCCTCCCCAATGAGGTACCTGGCATTGGCTTCTTGTGCACCAACACTCCTTGCTGGATCCTGCATATATATTCTTTTAATGTGACTAGAAGACATTATAGCAGGTCACTGATGAAGTCACACCTCGACTCCATGTGCAAAAATGGGAAAAAGGAGTTGTGCATGGGAATATGAATAAACAAGATCATCACATTATTTTGTTAATATTCTTATCAATGCAGATAATGCAGATATTGCCCCCAGGAGAGTTGTTGTGGACATAATATGCAATTTGATGTCAACAAGCAACAAGACAACAGCTGCTCAACTGATCAACTTCCAACTCAACTCCATGTCCTTTGAATGCCTGGGTTGTTTGCTTGAACCTAATCATAGGAGGCAAAAGCCAATGGAGTGGGCTTGAAGTCATATACTGTAAGTATTTTGATAAATCCCATGGTACTTTCTTCTACTGAATCACTTACTGTATCTACAGATATCTGACAATATAATGTATTATTGTGTTTGCTGTCTGCATTTAATGTTCCTTTGTTGCTTTATTAGACCTGGCCATGAATGAAGACAACCCATACGTTAGCTCACTGCCCAGCCAACAAAAATAAATATCTGTAGAGGGCAGCATGATTATCATTATCTAAGCCACTGACATTTGTGAATGATGCTACACTCTGATGAGAACATGGGAGATAGTACTACTTAATACTCTGGCTCTATTCTCATTAACAATGATGTAACACAGAAGTGAGTTGAAGACATTTGCTAGCAGTACTTCTACTTTCATATTTCAGAAGGTATAGGACCAACAGCACTGTGATATAACACAATGCTGTTTATGAGAATGCTAAGCACCTGAATGAAATACTGTGTCAATGGTACAAATGGATACAATCCTGACTATAAATAAGATGACCTGGGGCTGGTGTGCAGTCTAGATGCTGCAGGAATTGGCTGGGAAGTATGAAAATGAGACGCCACTATCATCTTACCTATACTGGAAGGATGGAGGAAGATGCATTTACTACACTGGCTAGACACAAAGGAGGACTGCTGTCACAGTAAGAAGCACAGAAGAACAAGGTTACCTAACCACAGGTCAGCAAATCAGAGTATGGTGCATTGTGTTAGGGAATGTATGGAAGTGTGAATATCCAAGAGTCAGTGTGATGACCCACCAGTGGACCAGTAATCAAGAAGCCTCAGTCCTCACCACTGGCATAAGAGGGGGAATTACACTGGAAGGATGACAAGTACATGCACAGAATTTCCAGATGCGGCTCTCTGCATCAAGTTTAATTTCCCTTAAGAGCACAGAGAGACCACAGTCAGTCTTGGGCTGGTTGCTCCCTCTTTCTCCAGATTCCCAATAAGACTCCCCACTGGCACCGCTATAGAGTTGAGATCTCAGCTGAGTGGCCAAGCCAAGATCTTCAGCACCCTCTCTGTCCAACCAGAGATTCATGTCCCTGCCCAAGTAGCTGACATACAAACTCTTTGAGGTTTGATTTACACACACACACACACACACACACACACACACACACACACAGACACACACACACGCGCACACACACACACACACACACACACACATGCACAAAAACACACACACAAAGACCTGGGAAAGGCTGGCACAGGCTTAATAGCTATACCCCCTTTTTCCCAGACTATAACAAAGGGTGTCTAATCTTATTGTATAATATTAATATTAATACAAATGGTAGTTTGACCAAGAGCAAGGCTATTAGGAGTGGCCCACACAGTGTCACCAAATAAATATACAAGTACTCTCAAAACTTAAATGTCTCTATACAGATCAGCCACAATGAAAGGTTTAAATATAGTTAATAATAAATAACAAAAGAACAAGAAAATACTCAATATATATTCACAGTGACATCAGAGTTCAAAACCCCAGGAAATATTTAAAACAACATTGCAGGCCAGTCTCAAATAAATAAAGAAAAACATCTAAATTATGCTTCAATATATTCCTGACTATATCTAACAGAGTTATTATACCCTAGAAACTTACTTACTTACAGAGCAAGGCAGATGTTGTGGTGAATGTTTTTTGTCAGGTCCAACACAGGATACAGACTGGTCTGTCTCTCTAAGAGTCTTTTTAAATTAATGTCTCAAATACTACTCCTGGGATAGCTTGCAGAATGATATAATTTCTTGTCATCCGCAGTTACCCAGGTGAAACCCCCACTGCTGAAAGCTAGCAGTATTTAACATCTACCTGTGAAAATACATGGACATCAGATCTGACCTGTGCTGGCAGTATCTCCCTTTGTCACAGTTAGTATTGTAGGCCACCCCCATGCTAGAGATTCACAGATACTAGGAGTTTGGCCATAAACCCTAAGTCGCTATCTAGATGATGGCCTCCCATGGTCATCTCTCATCTAATGTAGAACAAAGGGGCCTATCAGTTAAAGGAGTGCAGATGACCTGCAGAACAAGGAACAAGACTGACCAAGAAGAAAATGATGGTACTTTTGAATGGTACCATGACGATGTTTGTCACAGCTTTTATTGTAGCATCTGAATGTTTGTCAGACTGCTTGGTATTTAACATATTATGTATTATAGCAATAACCCACACCTGGGTGTGGGTAATGCTGGATTTACCCACGGTTGGTGTGGTTTGGTCACAAGGGCGAAGCCTGAGTGTCCAAAGACAACCGTGGGTAAATCCAGCATTACCCACACCCAGAAGTGGGTTATTGCTATTATACAATTTAAGAAAAAAACAATTACTTTTCTTAAATAATGGCATTGTATAATGCCTCCTTGCTGCCCTTCTGCAGCTGTCTGGTATTCTGCAGCAGTTCTGATGTACTGTGCATGTGTATGCTAACACAGTACATCAGAGCTGTGGGCAAAAGCAACGGAGAAAGCAAGATCTCCATTGCTTTTTACAAACTCTGTCGCTATGTTAAAGGAGTTCAACATATCGAGACCGCTTTTAAAAAAGCAACGGAGAATCTCCGTTGCTTTCTTTAAAGCTGCCTCGCTATGTTAAACCCATTTAACATAGCGAGACAGTTTTTGAAAAAAGCAACGGAGAAAGCAAGATCTCCGTTGCTTTTTACACACTGTCTTGCAAGGAGTTTAACATAGCGAGACAGCTTGAAAAAAAGCAATGGAGATAGGAAGATCTCCGTTACTTTTTTTAAAGCTGTCTCGATATGTTAAACTCGCTTAACATAGCAAGACAGATTGTAAAATGCAACGGAGATCTTACGTTCTCTGTTGATGTAAAAAAAAAAAAAAAGAATTATACTAATGGAAAAAGTCCGGGCAGCCAAACCTTTTGCCATTACTATAACTCTGATTTACAATGTACACACTGACCAATCAGCATGCACGTTTTGGAATATTAATGGGGGGTTGTTGTACAATTTACATTTCAACAGCCTATACAAGATATTTCTTCAGAGTGAACTTCTAGGAGTATTTACTATATAACAATCAAACTTCATTTAGTTAGGCATTAGCATTTAAAGCTATACACTCCATATAATACATACAAAAGCACACATGCAGAATATGCATGTCTGTGTGTGTGTGTGTGTGTGCATGTTTGCGTATGCGCGTGTGTGTGTGTGTGTGTGTGTGTGTGTGTGTGTGTGTGTGTGTGTGTGTGTGTGTGTGTGTGTGTGTGTGTGTGTGTGTGTGTGTGTGTGTGTGTGTGTGTGTGTGTGTGTGTGTGTGTGTATGTGTGTGCGCGTGTGTGTAAGTAATTAGAAAATGGCCAGGCTAGAATTCTAAAGCTGGTTGGACAAGCTAAAGCAATAACAGGGCTGTTAAGTCTGTAAAAGTCCCTCTAAAACAATTTTCTTTTCATAAAAAAAAACAATATGACTTAGCCATCCACACAGAACAGAGCAAATGACCATCATCTTGATAAGTCATTCAGTAGAGATAAAATGCCAAATCAATAAAAAAAGAGAAGGATACCCAACCCCACAAGTCAAATACATCACTGAAGCTACATAAAAATGAAATAAAACAAAGTAGGGATCAGTATGATTATGAACAGGAAGAGTCATTGAAAAGGGGAAAAAATAACCCTCAGATGACAGTAAAACATACACCCTACAAGCAAAAAATTAAACAATGTAGGCAGGAACAAGTGAGTAAATTGTATATAGAGAAAATGCAGCATACCAAAGAAAACATAAAGTCATTCACAATAACCTAAAAAGCAACCTTAAAGGTACATATTAGATGTGGTAGCAGGTATTACATTGCAATGGTCATTTTTAATTTACTTTGATAATAATTTCATTATCTTGTTTGCAGCCAGTATGGTAATTCCTGTACTTTTTGAAAAAGGCTTTTTGAATAAATAAAACAATTTTTTGTCCCTAACATCAAAATCAGTTCCTGGATGGTCCTTATATCTGTCTAGATTCATTAATACTCTTCAATATCAGGACTATTTGACAGAAATATTTTCTCCAAATATCAATTTCACTTTTTATGCAGTTCCTGCTACATCAGAGCTTTTACTGAAAAAATAAATAGAAGAGGAACCTCTTTCTCTTTCTTGACTATTACAGTTCCTCTGTACCTCTTTCCAACTTCTGTAAGAACAATATAGGATTTTGGTTTGGGTGTATGGTGCAATACTTCAGCTTCATGAATTTGTATTCTTTATTTTGGTCAAGCATGACATTTTCATCATAGCAGTATCCTTTTTCTACTGATTTATCTTTATTTTTTATTTTACTTTCACATTTGGTAATCGAGTGCAATAATTTGAGGACCATTTTCAAGCATGATTTCAAGCCATGAAGACACAAAAGAATAAGAGCAGACACAGCAAATCAGTGCTATTTATTTAACATTTGTCTGCTGGGAATCCGACTTGGAATGAAGCCAATTTTCAGCAGATACCCAGGGAGAAACACTCCAGAAGTATGTCTTTGTAACCTGGACCATCCAGAGGAAATCCACACAAACACACAGAGGACATGCAGACTCCACACAGAAAGCAATCTAGCCAAGAATCAAACCAGAGAACCTCTTACTGTGAGGTAACAATGCTACTGCTGCACTACTACACCATCCAAAGAAAATATGGCACAGATCATGTGATACTTATGAAAACTACAAAAGAAATAGAGTGGGACAGATTCTAAAACATTTGCACTCAGTTCAAGTGACTTTTTCCAGTTTAAGCCTGCCCTAATTTCAAAAGGCCTGTTTTAGGTGTAAATTACTGCATTATATTATATATTACTTGAATAGAAGGAAGTTTCTTTGCTCACCAGTGGGAGTGGGGAGCGTTGAGCAGCCTATCTGTCCCTGAAGGAGTGACCTCAGCACAAGAGCTTGTAGTAATTGGTTGTTTTGGACCATTTCTAGCTCTTTTGAAGTTCCCTATTTAAAATCTGCCTCTGAGCATTTTTTTCTGGCTATACTACTCAGCAACAGCTCCTCGTGGTCCTGCAGAGTGGTCCTAGCAGCAGAGAACTGAGAAAAGTGACTACTTTCCTGATTTAAGTATTTTTGCTGTTTTTTACCTGAAATACCTTCTCTTGCTTACCTTGAACAAGCTTAAACTGTTTTTTAACTGTTTGTTGCATTATATATTATCTGCACTTAAAGTTTCATTTAGTCGAAAATTGGTCGAAAGTTGTTTGTTTGTTTGTTAATTTAACTGTTGAGGCTGCCCACTAAAGTGTGCTAGCCTGTGTAACTGATTTATTACTGTTTCCTGCATTTCTGTGTGCTTTCTATCTCAAAAACAAAAAAAAATATCCTTGTTTTCCCACCTCTCCTCGACTAGTTTAGACCAGTATACAGGCTTTGCTGTATTCTGGGCTGTGGTGTAGTTCCTGTGGTGTCCATTGCCTTACTTGGATAGAAGGAAGTTTCTTTGCTCACCAGTGGGAGTGGGGAGCCTTGAGCAGCCTATCTGTCCCTGAAGGAGTGACCTCAGCACAAGAGCTTGTAGTAATTGGTTGTTTTGGACCATTTCTAGCTCTTTTGAAGTTCCCTGTTTAAAATCTGCCTCTGAGCATTTTTTTCTGGCTATACTACTCAGCAACAGCTCCTCGTGGTCCTGCAGAGTGGTCCTAGCAGCAGAGAACTGAGAAAAGTGACTACTTTCCTGATTTAAGTATTTTTTGCTGTTTTTTACCTGAAATACCTTCTCTTGCTTACCTTGAACAAGCTTAAACTGTTTTTTAACTGTTTGTTGCATTATATATTATCTGCACTTAAAGTTTCATTTAGTCGAAAATTGGTCGAAAGTTGTTTGTTTGTTTGTTAATTTAACTGTTGAGGCTGCCCACTAAAGTGTGCTAGCCTGTGTAACTGATTTATTACTGTTTCCTGCATTTCTGTGTGCTTTCTATCTCAAAACAAAAAAAACAAAAAATATCCTTGTTTTCCCACCTCTCCTCGACTAGTTTAGACCAGTATACAGGCTTTGCTGTATTCTGGGCTGTGGTGTAGTTCCTGTGGTGTCCATTGCCTTACTTGGATAGAAGGAAGTTTCTTTGCTCACCAGTGGGAGTGGGGAGCCTTGAGCAGCCTATCTGTCCCTGAAGGAGTGACCTCAGCACAAAAGCTTGTAGTAATTGGTTGTTTTGGACCATTGCTAGCTCTTTTGAAGTTCCCTGTTTAAAATCTGCCTCTGAGCATTTTTTTCTGGCTATACTACTCAGCAACAGCTCCTCGTGGTCCTGCAGAGTGGTCCTAGCAGCAGAGAACTGAGAAAAGTGACTACTTTCCTGATTTAAGTATTTTTTTGCTGTTTTTTACCTGAAATACCTTCTCTTGCTTACCTTGAACAAGCTTAAACTGTTTTTTTAACTGTTTGTTGCATTATATATTATCTGCACTTAAAGTTTCATTTAGTCGAAAATTGGTCGAAAGTTGTTTGTTTGTTTGTTAATTTAACTGTTGAGGCTGCCCACTAAAGTGTGCTAGCCTGTGTAACTGATTTATTACTGTTTCCTGCATTTCTGTGTGCTTTCTATCTCAAAAACAAAAAAAAAAAAAATATCCTTGTTTTCCCACCTCTCCTCGACTAGTTTAGACCAGTATACAGGCTTTGCTGTATTCTGGGCTGTGGTGTAGTTCCTGTGGTGTCCATTGCCTTACTTGGATAGAAGGAAGTTTCTTTGCTCACCAGTGGGAGTGGGGAGCCTTGAGCAGCCTATCTGTCCCTGAAGGAGTGACCTCAGCACAAGAGCTTGTAGTAATTGGTTGTTTTGGACCATTTCTAGCTCTTTTGAAGTTCCCTGTTTAAAATCTGCCTCTGAGCATTTTTTTCTGGCTATACTACTCAGCAACAGCTCCTCGTGGTCCTGCAGAGTGGTCCTAGCAGCAGAGAACTGAGAAAAGTGACTACTTTCCTGATTTAAGTATTTTTTGCTGTTTTTTACCTGAAATACCTTCTCTTGCTTACCTTGAACAAGCTTAAACTGTTTTTTAACTGTTTGTTGCATTATATATTATCTGCACTTAAAGTTTCATTTAGTCGAAAATTGGTCGAAAGTTGTTTGTTTGTTTGTTAATTTAACTGTTGAGGCTGCCCACTAAAGTGTGCTAGCCTGTGTAACTGATTTATTACTGTTTCCTGCATTTCTGTGTACTTTCTATCTCAAAAACAAAAAAATCCTTGTTTTCCCACCTCTCCTCGACTAGTTTAGACCAGTATACAGGCTTTGCTGTATTCTGGGCTGTGGTGTAGTTCCTGTGGTGTCCATTGCCTTACTTGGATAGAAGGAAGTTTCTTTGCTCACCAGTGGGAGTGGGGAGCCTTGAGCAGCCTATCTGTCCCTGAAGGAGTGACCTCAGCACAAGAGCTTGTAGTAATTGGTTGTTTTGGACCATTTCTAGCTCTTTTGAAGTTCCCTGTTTAAAATCTGCCTCTGAGCATTTTTTTCTGGCTATACTACTCAGCAACAGCTCCTCGTGGTCCTGCAGAGTGGTCCTAGCAGCAGAGAACTGAGAAAAGTGACTACTTTCCTGATTTAAGTATTTTTGCTGTTTTTTACCTGAAATACCTTCTCTTGCTTACCTTGAACAAGCTTAAACTGTTTTTTAACTGTTTGTTGCATTATATATTATCTGCACTTAAAGTTTCATTTAGTCGAAAATTGGTCGAAAGTTGTTTGTTTGTTTGTTAATTTAACTGTTGAGGCTGCCCACTAAAGTGTGCTAGCCTGTGTAACTGATTTATTACTGTTTCCTGCATTTCTGTGTGCTTTCTATCTCAAAAACAAAAAAAAAATAAAAAAATATCCTTGTTTTCCCACCTCTCCTCGACTAGTTTAGACCAGTATATAGGCTTTGCTGTATTCTGGGCTGTGGTGTAGTTCCTGTGGTGTCCATTGCCTTACTTGGATAGAAGGAAGTTTCTTTGCTCACCAGTGGGAGTGGGGAGCCTTGAGCAGCCTATCTGTCCCTGAAGGAGTGACCTCAGCACAAGAGCTTGTAGTAATTGGTTGTTTTGGACCATTTCTAGCTCTTTTGAAGTTCCCTGTTTAAAATCTGCCTCTGAGCATTTATTTCTGGCTATACTACTCAGCAACAGCTCCTCGTGGTCCTGCAGAGTGGTCCTAGCAGCAGAGAACTGAGAAAAGTGACTACTTTCCTGATTTAAGTATTTTTGCTGTTTTTTACCTGAAATACCTTCTTTTGCTTACCTTGAACAAGCTTAAAGTGTTTTTTTAACTGTTTGTTGCATTATATATTACCTGCACTTAAAGTTTCATTTAGTCGAAAATTGGTCGAAAGTTGTTTGTTTGTTTGTTAAATTTAACTGTTGAGGCTGCCCACTAAAGTGTGCTCGCCTGTATAACTGATTTATTACTGTTTCCTGCATTTCTGTGTGCTTTCTATCTCGAAAACAAAAAAAAAAACAAAAAAAATCCTTGTTTTCCCACCTCTCCTCAACTAGTTTAGACCAGTATACAGGCTTTGCTGTATTCTGGGCTGTGGTGTAGTTCCTGTGGTGTCCATTGCCTTACTTGGATAGAAGGAAGTTTCTTTGTTCACCAGTGGGAGTGGGGAGCCTTGAGCAGCCTATCTGTCCCTGAAGGAGTGACCTCAGCAGAAAAGCTTGTAGTAATTGGTTGTTTTGGACCATTGCTAGCTCTTTTGAAGTTCCCTGTTTAAAATCTGCCTCTGAGCATTTTTTTCTGGCTATACTACTCAGCAACAGCTCCTCGTGGTCCTGCAGAGTGGTCCTAGCAGCAGAGAACTGAGAAAAGTGACTACTTTCCTGATTTAAGTATTTTTGCTGTTTTTACCTGAAATACCTTCTCTTGCTTACCTTGAACAAGCTTAAACTGTTTTTAACTGTTTGTTGCATTATATATTATCTGCACTTAAAGTTTCATTTAGTCGAAAATTGGTCGAAAGTTGTTTGTTTGTTTGTTAATTTAACTGTTGAGGCTGCCCACTAAAGTGTGCTAGCCTGTGTAACTGATTTATTACTGTTTCCTGCATTTCTGTGTGCTTTCTATCTCGAAAACAAAAAAAAAAAAAAATCCTTGTTTTCCCACCTCTCCTCAACTAGTTTAGACCAGTATACAGGCTTTGCTGTATTCTGGGCTGTGGTGTAGTTCCTGTGGTGTCCATTGCCTTACTTGGATAGAAGGAAGTTTCTTTGCTCACCAGTGGGAGTGGGGAGCCTTGAGCAGCCTATCTGTCCCTGAAGGAGTGACCTCAGCACAAGAGCTTGTAGTAATTGGTTGTTTTGGACCATTTCTAGCTCTTTTGAAGTTCCCTGTTTAAAATCTGCCTCTGAGCATTTTTTTCTGGCTATACTACTCAGCAACAGCTCCTCGTGGTCCTGCAGAGTGGTCCTAGCAGCAGAGAACTGAGAAAAGTGACTACTTTCCTGATTTAAGTATTTTTGCTGTTTTTTTACCTGAAATACCTTCTCTTGCTTACCTTGAACAAGCTTAAACTGTTTTTTAACTGTTTGTTGCATTATATATTATCTGCACTTAAAGTTTCATTTAGTCGAAAATTGGTCGAAAGTTGTTTGTTTGTTTGTTAATTTAACTGTTGAGGCTGCCCACTAAAGTGTGCTAGCCTGTGTAACTGATTTATTACTGTTTCCTGCATTTCTGTGTGCTTTCTATCTCAAAAACAAAACAAAAAAAAAAATATCCTTGTTTTCCAGCCTCTCCTCGACTAGTTTAGACCAGTATACAGGCTTTGCTGTATTCTGGGCTGTGTTGTAGTTCCTGTGGTGTCCATTGCCTTACTTGGATAGAAGGAAGTTTCTTTGCTCACCAGTGGGAGTGGGGAGCCTTGAGCAGCCTATCTGTCCCTGAAGGAGTGACCTCAGCACAAGAGCTTGTAGTAATTGGTTGTTTTGGACCATTTCTAGCTCTTTTGAAGTTCCCTGTTTAAAATCTGCCTCTGAGCATTTATTTCTGGCTATACTACTCAGCAACAGCTCCTCGTGGTCCTGCAGAGTGGTCCTAGCAGCAGAGAACTGAAAAAAGTGACTACTTTCCTGATTTAAGTATTTTTGCTGTTTTTTACCTGAAATACCTTCTCTTGCTTACCTTGAACAAGCTTAAACTGTTTTTTAACTGTTTGTTGCATTATATATTATCTGCACTTAAAGTTTCATTTAGTCGAAAATTGGTCGAAAGTTGTTTGTTTGTTTGTTAAATTTAACTGTTGAGGCTGCCCACTAAAGTGTGCTAGCCTGTGTAACTGATTTATTACTGTTTCCTGCATTTCTGTGTGCTTTCTATCTCAAAAACAAAAAAACAAAAAAAATCCTTGTTTTCCCGCCTCTCCTCGACTAGTTTAGACCAGTATACAGGCTTTGCTGTATTCTGGGCTGTGGTGTAGTTCCTGTGGTGTCCATTGCCTTACTTGGATAGAAGGAAGTTTCTTTGTTCACCAGTGGGAGTGGGGAGCCTTGAGCAGCCTATCTGTCCCTGAAGGAGTGACCTCAGCAGAAAAGCTTGTAGTAATTGGTTGTTTTGGACCATTGCTAGCTCTTTTGAAGTTCCCTGTTTAAAATCTGCCTCTGAGCATTTTTTTTCTGGCTATACTACTCAGCAACAGCTCCTCGTGGTCCTGCAGAGTGGTCCTAGCAGCAGAGAACTGAGAAAAGTGACTACTTTCCTGATTTAAGTATTTTTGCTGTTTTTTACCTGAAATACCTTCTCTTGCTTACCTTGAACAAGCTTAAACTGTTTTTTTAACTGTTTGTTGCATTATATATTATCTGCACTTAAAGTTTCATTTAGTCGAAAATTGGTCGAAAGTTGTTTGTTTGTTTGTTAAATTTAACTGTTGAGGCTGCCCACTAAAGTGTGCTAGCCTGTGTAACTGATTTATTACTGTTTCCTGCATTTCTGTGTGCTTTCTATCTCAAAAACAAAAAAAATCCTTGTTTTCCCACCTCTCCTCGACTAGTTTAGACCAGTATACAGGCTTTGCTGTATTCTGGGCTGTGGTGTAGTTCCTGTGGTGTCCATTGCCTTACTTGGATAGAAGGAAGTTTCTTTGCTCACCAGTGGGAGTGGGGAGCCTTGAGCAGCCTATCTGTCCCTGAAGGAGTGACCTCAGCACAAGAGCTTGTAGTAATTGGTTGTTTTGGACCATTTCTAGCTCTTTTGAAGTTCCCTGTTTAAAATCTGCCTCTGAGCATTTTTTTCTGGCTATACTACTCAGCAACAGCTCCTCGTGGTCCTGCAGAGTGGTCCTAGCAGCAGAGAACTGAGAAAAGTGACTACTTTCCTGATTTAAGTATTTTTGCTGTTTTTGCCTGAAATACCTTCTCTTGCTTACCTTGAACAAGCTTAAACTGTTTTTTAACTGTTTGTTGCATTATATATTATCTGCACTTAAAGTTTCATTTAGTCGAAAATTGGTCGAAAGTTGTTTGTTTGTTTGTTAAATTTAACTGTTGAGGCTGCCCACTAAAGTGTGCTAGCCTGTGTAACTGATTTATTACTGTTTCCTGCATTTCTGTGTGCTTTCTATCTCAAAAACAAAAACAAAAAAAATCCTTGTTTTCCCACCTCTCCTCGACTAGTTTAGACCAGTATACAGGCTTTGCTGTATTCTGGGCTGTGGTGTAGTTCCTGTGGTGTCCATTGCCTTACTTGGATAGAAGGAAGTTTCTTTGCTCACCAGTGGGAGTGGGGAGCCTTGAGCAGCCTATCTGTCCCTGAAGGAGTGACCTCAGCACAAGAGCTTGTAGTAATTGGTTGTTTTGGACCATTTCTAGCTCTTTTGAAGTTCCCTGTTTAAAATCTGCCTCTGAGCATTTTTTTCTGGCTATACTACTCAGCAACAGCTCCTCGTGGTCCTGCAGAGTGGTCCTAGCAGCAGAGAACTGAGAAAAGTGACTACTTTCCTGATTTAAGTATTTTCTGCTGTTTGTTACCTGAAATACTTTCTCTTGCTTACCTTGAACAAGCTTAAACTGTTTTTTAACTGTTTGTTGCATTATATATTATCTGCACTTAAAGTTTCATTTAGTCGAAAATTGGTCGAAAGTTGTTTGTTTGTTTGTTAAATTTAACTGTTGAGGCTGCCCACTAAAGTGTGCTAGCCTGTGTAACTGATTTATTACTGTTTCCTGCATTTCTGTGTGCTTTCTATCTCAAAAACAAAAAAACAAAAAAATCCTTGTTTTCCCACCTCTCCTCGACTAGTTTAGACCAGTATACAGGCTTTGCTGTATTCTGGGCTGTGGTGTAGTTCCTGTGGTGTCCATTGCCTTACTTGGATAGAAGGAAGTTTCTTTGCTCACCAGTGGGAGTGGGGAGCCTTGAGCAGCCTATCTGTCCCTGAAGGAGTGACCTCAGCACAAGAGCTTGTAGTAATTGGTTGTTTTGGACCATTTCTAGCTCTTTTGAAGTTCCCTGTTTAAAATCTGCCTCTGAGCATTTTTTTCTGGCTATACTACTCAGCAACAGCTCCTCGTGGTCCTGCAGAGTGGTCCTAGCAGCAGAGAACTGAGAAAAGTGACTACTTTCCTGATTTAAGTATTTTTTGCTGTTTTTTACCTGAAATACCTTCTCTTGCTTACCTTGAACAAGCTTAAACTGTTTTTTAACTGTTTGTTGCATTATATATTATCTGCACTTAAAGTTTCATTTAGTCGAAAATTGGTCGAAAGTTGTTTGTTTGTTTGTTAAATTTAACTGTTGAGGCTGCCCACTAAAGTGTGCTAGCCTGTGTAACTGATTTATTACTGTTTCCTGCATTTCTGTGTGCTTTCTATCTCAAAAACAAAAAAAACAAAAAAAAATCCTTGTTTTCCCACCTCTCCTCGACTAGTTTAGACCAGTATACAGGCTTTGCTGTATTCTGGGCTGTGGTGTAGTTCCTGTGGTGTCCATTGCCTTACTTGGATAGAAGGAAGTTTCTTTGCTCACCAGTGGGAGTGGGGAGCCTTGAGCAGCCTATCTGTCCCTGAAGGAGTGACCTCAGCACAAGAGCTTGTAGTAATTGGTTGTTTTGGACCATTTCTAGCTCTTTTGAAGTTCCCTGTTTAAAATCTGCCTCTGAGCATTTTTTTCTGGCTATACTACTCAGCAACAGCTCCTCGTGGTCCTGCAGAGTGGTCCTAGCAGCAGAGAACTGAGAAAAGTGACTACTTTCCTGATTTAAGTATTTTTGCTGTTTTTTTACCTGAAATACCTTCTCTTGCTTACCTTGAACAAGCTTAAACTGTTTTTTTAACTGTTTGTTGCATTATATATTATCTGCACTTAAAGTTTCATTTAGTCGAAAATTGGTCGAAAGTTGTTTGTTTGTTTGTTAAATTTAACTGTTGAGGCTGCCCACTAAAGTGTGCTAGCCTGTGTAACTGATTTATTACTGTTTCCTGCATTTCTGTGTGCTTTCTATCTCAAAACAAAAAAAAAAAAAAATATCCTTGTTTTCCCACCTCTCCTCGACTAGTTTAGACCAGTATACAGGCTTTGCTGTATTCTGGGCTGTGGTGTAGTTCCTGTGGTGTCCATTGCCTTACTTGGATAGAAGGAAGTTTCTTTGCTCACCAGTGGGAGTGGGGAGCCTTGAGCAGCCTATCTGTCCCTGAAGGAGTGACCTCAGCACAAGAGCTTGTAGTAATTGGTTGTTTTGGACCATTTCTAGCTCTTTTGAAGTTCCCTGTTTAAAATCTGCCTCTGAGCATTTTTTCTGGCTATACTACTCAGCAACAGCTCCTCGTGGTCCTGCAGAGTGGTCCTAGCAGCAGAGAACTGAGAAAAGTGACTACTTTCCTGATTTAAGTATTTTTGCTGTTTTTTTACCTGAAATACCTTCTCTTGCTTACCTTGAACAAGCTTAAACTGTTTTTTAACTGTTTGTTGCATTATATATTATCTGCACTTAAAGTTTCATTTAGTCGAAAATTGGTCGAAAGTTGTTTGTTTGTTTGTTAAATTTAACTGTTGAGGCTGCCCACTAAAGTGTGCTAGCCTGTGTAACTGATTTATTACTGTTTCCTGCTTTTCTGTGTGCTTTCTATCTCAAAAACAAAAAAATCCTTGTTTTCCCACCTCTCCTCGACTAGTTTAGACCAGTATACAGGCTTTGCTGTATTCTGGGCTGTGGTGTAGTTCCTGTGGTGTCCATTGCCTTACTTGGATAGAAGGAAGTTTCTTTGCTCACCAGTGGGAGTGGGGAGCCTTGAGCAGCCTATCTGTCCCTGAAGGAGTGACCTCAGCACAAGAGCTTGTAGTAATTGGTTGTTTTGGACCATTTCTAGCTCTTTTGAAGTTCCCTGTTTAAAATCTGCCTCTGAGCATTTTTTTCTGGCTATACTACTCAGCAACAGCTCCTCGTGGTCCTGCAGAGTGGTCCTAGCAGCAGAGAACTGAGAAAAGTGACTACTTTCCTGATTTAAGTATTTTTTTGCTGTTTTTTTACCTGAAATACCTTCTCTTGCTTACCTTGAACAAGCTTAAACTGTTTTTTTAACTGTTTGTTGCATTATATATTATCTGCACTTAAAGTTTCATTTAGTCGAAAATTGGTCGAAAGTTGTTTGTTTGTTTGTTAAATTTAACTGTTGAGGCTGCCCACTAAAGTGTGCTCGCCTGTATAACTGATTTATTACTGTTTCCTGCATTTCTGTGTGCTTTCTATCTCGAAAACAAAAAAAAAAAAAATCCTTGTTTTCCCACCTCTCCTCAACTAGTTTAGACCAGTATACAGGCTTTGCTGTATTCTGGGCTGTGGTGTAGTTCCTGTGGTGTCCATTGCCTTACTTGGATCGAAGGAAGTTTCTTTGCTCACCAGTGGGAGTGGGGAGCCTTGAGCAGCCTATCTGTCCCTGAAGGAGTGACCTCAGCACAAGAGCTTGTAGTAATTGGTTGTTTTGGACCATTTCTAGCTCTTTTGAAGTTCCCTGTTTAAAATCTGCCTCTGAGCATTTTTTTCTGGCTATACTACTCAGCAACAGCTCCTCGTGGTCCTGCAGAGTGGTCCTAGCAGCAGAGAACTGAGAAAAGTGACTACTTTCCTGATTTAAGTATTTTTGCTGTTTTTTACCTGAAATACCTTCTCTTGCTTACCTTGAACAAGCTTAAACTGTTTTTTAACTGTTTGTTGCATTATATATTATCTGCACTTAAAGTTTCATTTAGTCGAAAATTGGTCGAAAGTTGTTTGTTTGTTTGTTAATTTAACTGTTGAGGCTGCCCACTAAAGTGTGCTAGCCTGTGTAACTGATTTATTACTGTTTCCTGCATTTCTGTGTGCTTTCTATCTCAAAAACAAAAACAAAAAAATATCCTTGTTTTCCCACCTCTCCTCGACTAGTTTAGACCAGTATACAGGCTTTGCTGTATTCTGGGCTGTGGTGTAGTTCCTGTGGTGTCCATTGCCTTACTTGGATAGAAGGAAGTTTCTTTGCTCACCAGTGGGAGTGGGGAGCCTTGAGCAGCCTATCTGTCCCTGAAGGAGTGACCTCAGCACAAGAGCTTGTAGTAATTGGTTGTTTTGGACCATTTCTAGCTCTTTTGAAGTTCCCTGTTTAAAATCTGCCTCTGAGCATTTTTTTCTGGCTATACTACTCAGCAACAGCTCCTCGTGGTCCTGCAGAGTGGTCCTAGCAGCAGAGAACTGAGAAAAGTGACTACTTTCCTGATTTAAGTATTTTTGCTGTTTTTTACCTGAAATACCTTCTCTTGCTTACCTTGAACAAGCTTAAACTGTTTTTTAACTGTTTGTTGCATTATATATTATCTGCACTTAAAGTTTCATTTAGTCGAAAATTGGTCGAAAGTTGTTTGTTTGTTTGTTAAATTTAACTGTTGAGGCTGCCCACTAAAGTGTGCTAGCCTGTATAACTGATTTATTACTGTTTCCTGCATTTCTGTGTGCTTTCTATCTCGAAAACAAAAAAAATCCTTGTTTTCCCACCTCTCCTCAACTAGTTTAGACCAGTATACAGGCTTTGCTGTATTCTGGGCTGTGGTGTAGTTCCTGTGGTGTCCATTGCCTTACTTGGATAGAAGGAAGTTTCTTTGTTCACCAGTGGGAGTGGGGAGCCTTGAGCAGCCTATCTGTCCCTGAAGGAGTGACCTCAGCAGAAAAGCTTGTAGTAATTGGTTGTTTTGGACCATTGCTAGCTCTTTTGAAGTTCCCTGTTTAAAATCTGCCTCTGAGCATTTTTTTTCTGGCTATACTACTCAGCAACAGCTCCTCGTGGTCCTGCAGAGTGGTCCTAGCAGCAGAGAACTGAGAAAAGTGACTACTTTCCTGATTTAAGTATTTTTTTGCTGTTTTTTACCTGAAATACCTTCTCTTGCTTACCTTGAACAAGCTTAAACTGTTTTTTAACTGTTTGTTGCATTATATATTATCTGCACTTAAAGTTTCATTTAGTCGAAAATTGGTCGAAAGTTGTTTGTTTGTTTGTTAATTTAACTGTTGAGGCTGCCCACTAAAGTGTGCTAGCCTGTGTAACTGATTTATTACTGTTTCCTGCATTTCTGTGTGCTTTCTATCTCAAAAACAAAACAAAAAAAAAATATCCTTGTTTTCCCGCCTCTCCTCGACTAGTTTAGACCAGTATACAGGCTTTGCTGTATTCTGGGCTGTGGTGTAGTTCCTGTGGTGTCCATTGCCTTACTTGGATAGAAGGAAGTTTCTTTGCTCACCAGTGGGAGTGGGGAGCCTTGAGCAGCCTATCTGTCCCTGAAGGAGTGACCTCAGCACAAGAGCTTGTAGTAATTGGTTGTTTTGGACCATTTCTAGCTCTTTTGAAGTTCCCTGTTTAAAATCTGCCTCTGAGCATTTATTTCTGGCTATACTACTCAGCAACAGCTCCTCGTGGTCCTGCAGAGTGGTCCTAGCAGCAGAGAACTGAGAAAAGTGACTACTTTCCTGATTTAAGTATTTTTTTGCTGTTTTTTACCTGAAATACCTTCTCTTGCTTACCTTGAACAAGCTTAAAGTGTTTTTTAACTGTTTGTTGCATTATATATTACCTGCACTTAAAGTTTCATTTAGTCGAAAATTGGTCGAAAGTTGTTTGTTTGTTTGTTAAATTTAACTGTTGAGGCTGCCCACTAAAGTGTGCTCGCCTGTATAACTGATTTATTACTGTTTCCTGCATTTCTGTGTGCTTTCTATCTCGAAAACAAAAAAAAAAAAAATCCTTGTTTTCCCACCTCTCCTCAACTAGTTTAGACCAGTATACAGGCTTTGCTGTATTCTGGGCTGTGGTGTAGTTCCTGTGGTGTCCATTGCCTTACTTGGATCGAAGGAAGTTTCTTTGCTCACCAGTGGGAGTGGGGAGCCTTGAGCAGCCTATCTGTCCCTGAAGGAGTGACCTCAGCACAAAAGCTTGTAGTAATTGGTTGTTTTGGACCATTGCTAGCTCTTTTGAAGTTCCCTGTTTAAAATCTGCCTCTGAGCATTTTTTTCTGGCTATACTACTCAGCAACAGCTCCTCGTGGTCCTGCAGAGTGGTCCTAGCAGCAGAGAACTGAGAAAAGCAACTACTTTCCTGATTTAAGTATTTTTTGCTGTTTTTTACCTGAAATACCTTCTCTTGCTTACCTTGAACAAGCTTAAACTGTTTTTTTAACTGTTTGTTGCATTATATATTATCTGCACTTAAAGTTTCATTTAGTCGAAAATTGGTCGAAAGTTGTTTGTTTGTTAAATTTAACTGTTGAGGCTGCCCACTAAAGTGTGCTAGCCTGTGTAACTGATTTATTACAGTTTCCTGCATTTCTGTGTGCTTTCTATCTCAAAACAAAAAAAAAATATCCTTGTTTTCCCACCTCTCCTCGACTAGTTTAGACCAGTATACAGGCTTTGCTGTATTCTGGGCTGTGGTGTAGTTCCTGTGGTGTCCATTGCCTTACTTGGATAGAAGGAAGTTTCTTTGCTCACCAGTGGGAGTGGGGAGCCTTGAGCAGCCTATCTGTCCCTGAAGGAGTGACCTCAGCACAAGAGCTTGTAGTAATTGGTTGTTTTGGACCATTTCTAGCTCTTTTGAAGTTCCCTGTTTAAAATCCGCCTCTGAGCATTTTTTCTGGCTATACTACTCAGCAACAGCTCCTCGTGGTCCTGCAGAGTGGTCCTAGCAGCAGAGAACTGAGAAAAGTGACTACTTTCCTGATTTAAGTATTTTTGCTGTTTTTTTACCTGAAATACCTTCTCTTGCTTACCTTGAACAAGCTTAAACTGTTTTTAACTGTTTGTTGCATTATATATTATCTGCACTTAAAGTTTCATTTAGTCGAAAATTGGTCGAAAGTTGTTTGTTTGTTTGTTAATTTAACTGTTGAGGCTGCCCACTAAAGTGTGCTAGCCTGTGTAACTGATTTATTACTGTTTCCTGCATTTCTGTGTGCTTTCTATCTCAAAAACAAAAAAAAAAAAAATCCTTGTTTTCCCACCTCTCCTCGACTAGTTTAGACCAGTATACAGGCTTTGCTGTATTCTGGGCTGTGGTGTAGTTCCTGTGGTGTCCATTGCCTTACTTGGATAGAAGGAAGTTTCTTTGCTCACCAGTGGGAGTGGGGAGCCTTGAGCAGCCTATCTGTCCCTGAAGGAGTGACCTCAGCACAAGAGCTTGTAGTAATTGGTTGTTTTGGACCATTTCTAGCTCTTTTGAAGTTCCCTGTTTAAAATCTGCCTCTGAGCATTTTTTTCTGGCTATACTACTCAGCAACAGCTCCTCGTGGTCCTGCAGAGTGGTCCTAGCAGCAGAGAACTGAGAAAAGTGACTACTTTCCTGATTTAAGTATTTTTGCTGTTTTTTTACCTGAAATACCTTCTCTTGCTTACCTTGAACAAGCTTAAACTGTTTTTAACTGTTTGTTGCATTATATATTATCTGCACTTAAAGTTTCATTTAGTCGAAAATTGGTCGAAAGTTGTTTGTTTGTTTGTTAAATTTAACTGTTGAGGCTGCCCACTAAAGTGTGCTAGCCTGTGTAACTGATTTATTACTGTTTCCTGCATTTCTGTGTGCTTTCTATCTCAAAAACAAAAAAAAAAAAAAATATCCTTGTTTTCCCACCTCTCCTCGACTAGTTTAGACCAGTATACAGGCTTTGCTGTATTCTGGGCTGTGGTGTAGTTCCTGTGGTGTCCATTGCCTTACTTGGATAGAAGGAAGTTTCTTTGCTCACCAGTGGGAGTGGGGAGCCTTGAGCAGCCTATCTGTCCCTGAAGGAGTGACCTCAGCACAAGAGCTTGTAGTAATTGGTTGTTTTGGACCATTTCTAGCTCTTTTGAAGTTCCCTGTTTAAAATCTGCCTCTGAGCATTTTTTCTGGCTATACTACTCAGCAACAGCTCCTCGTGGTCCTGCAGAGTGGTCCTAGCAGCAGAGAACTGAGAAAAGTGACTACATTCCTGATTTAAGTATTTTTGCTGATTTTTAACCTGAAATACCTTCTCTTGCTTACCTTGAACAAGCTTAAACTGTTTTTTAACTGTTTGTTGCATTATATATTATCTGCACTTAAAGTTTCATTTAGTCGAAAATTGGTCGAAAGTTGTTTGTTTGTTTGTTAAATTTAACTGTTGAGGCTGCCCACTAAAGTGTGCTAGCCTGTGTAACTGATTTATTACTGTTTCCTGCATTTCTGTGTGCTTTCTATCTCAAAAACAAAAAAAAAAAAAATATCCTTGTTTTCCCACCTCTCCTCAACTAGTTTAGACCAGTATACAGGCTTTGCTGTATTCTGGGCTGTGGTGTAGTTCCTGTGGTGTCCATTGCCTTACTTGGATAGAAGGAAGTTTCTTTGCTCACCAGTGGGAGTGGGGAGCCTTGAGCAGCCTATCTGTCCCTGAAGGAGTGACCTCAGCACAAGAGCTTGTAGTAATTGGTTGTTTTGGACCATTTCTAGCTCTTTTGAAGTTCCCTGTTTAAAATCTGCCTCTGAGCATTTTTTTCTGGCTATACTACTCAGCAACAGCTCCTCGTGGTCCTGCAGAGTGGTCCTAGCAGCAGAGAACTGAGAAAAGTGACTACTTTCCTGATTTAAGTATTTTTTGCTGTTTTTACCTGAAATACCTTCTCTTGCTTACCTTGAACAAGCTTAAACTGTTTTTTAACTGTTTGTTGCATTATATATTATCTGCACTTAAAGTTTCATTTAGTCGAAAATTGGTCGAAAGTTGTTTGTTTGTTTGTTAAATTTAACTGTTGAGGCTGCCCACTAAAGTGTGCTAGCCTGTGTAACTGATTTATTACTGTTTCCTGCATTTCTGTGTGCTTTCTATCTCAAAAACAAAAAAAAAAAATCCTTGTTTTCCCACCTCTCCTCGACTAGTTTAGACCAGTATACAGGCTTTGCTGTATTCTGGGCTGTGGTGTAGTTCCTGTGGTGTCCATTGCCTTACTTGGATAGAAGGAAGTTTCTTTGCTCACCAGTGGGAGTGGGGAGCCTTGAGCAGCCTATCTGTCCCTGAAGGAGTGACCTCAGCACAAGAGCTTGTAGTAATTGGTTGTTTTGGACCATTTCTAGCTCTTTTGAAGTTCCCTGTTTAAAATCCGCCTCTGAGCATTTTTTTCTGGCTATACTACTCAGCAACAGCTCCTCGTGGTCCTGCAGAGTGGTCCTAGCAGCAGAGAACTGAGAAAAGTGACTACTTTCCTGATTTAAGTATTTTTGCTGTTTTTACCTGAAATACCTTCTCTTGCTTACCTTGAACAAGCTTAAACTGTTTTTTAACTGTTTGTTGCATTATATATTATCTGCACTTAAAGTTTCATTTAGTCGAAAATTGGTCGAAAGTTGTTTGTTTGTTTGTTAAATTTAACTGTTGAGGCTGCCCACTAAAGTGTGCTAGCCTGTGTAACTGATTTATTACTGTTTCCTGCATTTCTGTGTGCTTTCTATCTCAAAACAAAAAAAACAAAAAAAATCCTTGTTTTCCCACCTCTCCTCGACTAGTTTAGACCAGTATACAGGCTTTGCTGTATTCTGGGCTGTGGTGTAGTTCCTGTGGTGTCCATTGCCTTACTTGGATAGAAGGAAGTTTCTTTGCTCACCAGTGGGAGTGGGGAGCCTTGAGCAGCCTATCTGTCCCTGAAGGAGTGACCTCAGCACAAGAGCTTGTAGTAATTGGTTGTTTTGGACCATTTCTAGCTCTTTTGAAGTTCCCTGTTTAAAATCTGCCTCTGAGCATTTTTTTCTGGCTATACTACTCAGCAACAGCTCCTCGTGGTCCTGCAGAGTGGTCCTAGCAGCAGAGAACTGAGAAAAGTGACTACTTTCCTGATTTAAGTATTTTTTGCTGTTTTTACCTGAAATACCTTCTCTTGCTTACCTTGAACAAGCTTAAACTGTTTTTTAACTGTTTGTTGCATTATATATTATCTGCACTTAAAGTTTCATTTAGTCGAAAATTGGTCGAAAGTTGTTTGTTTGTTTGTTAAATTTAACTGTTGAGGCTGCCCACTAAAGTGTGCTAGCCTGTGTAACTGATTTATTACTGTTTCCTGCATTTCTGTGTGCTTTCTATCTCAAAACAAAAAAACAAAAATATCCTTGTTTTCCCACCTCTCCTCGACTAGTTTAGACCAGTATACAGGCTTTGCTGTATTCTGGGCTGTGGTGTAGTTCCTGTGGTGTCCATTGCCTTACTTGGATAGAAGGAAGTTTCTTTGCTCACCAGTGGGAGTGGGGAGCCTTGAGCAGCCTATCTGTCCCTGAAGGAGTGACCTCAGCACAAGAGCTTGTAGTAATTGGTTGTTTTGGACCATTTCTAGCTCTTTTGAAGTTCCCTGTTTAAAATCTGCCTCTGAGCATTTTTTTCTGGCTATACTACTCAGCAACAGCTCCTCGTGGTCCTGCAGAGTGGTCCTAGCAGCAGAGAACTGAGAAAAGTGACTACTTTCCTGATTTAAGTATTTTTTGCTGTTTTTACCTGAAATACCTTCTCTTGCTTACCTTGAACAAGCTTAAACTGTTTTTTAACTGTTTGTTGCATTATATATTATCTGCACTTAAAGTTTCATTTAGTCGAAAATTGGTCGAAAGTTGTTTGTTTGTTTGTTAAATTTAACTGTTGAGGCTGCCCACTAAAGTGTGCTAGCCTGTGTAACTGATTTATTACTGTTTCCTGCATTTCTGTGTGCTTTCTATCTCAAAAACAAAAAAAAAAATATCCTTGTTTTCCCACCTCTCCTCGACTAGTTTAGACCAGTATACAGGCTTTGCTGTATTCTGGGCTGTGGTGTAGTTCCTGTGGTGTCCATTGCCTTACTTGGATAGAAGGAAGTTTCTTTGCTCACCAGTGGGAGTGGGGAGCCTTGAGCAGCCTATCTGTCCCTGAAGGAGTGACCTCAGCACAAGAGCTTGTAGTAATTGGTTGTTTTGGACCATTTCTAGCTCTTTTGAAGTTCCCTGTTTAAAATCCGCCTCTGAGCATTTTTTTCTGGCTATACTACTCAGCAACAGCTCCTCGTGGTCCTGCAGAGTGGTCCTAGCAGCAGAGAACTGAGAAAAGTGACTACTTTCCTGATTTAAGTATTTTTTGCTGTTTTTTACCTGAAATACCTTCTCTTGCTTACCTTGAACAAGCTTAAACTGTTTTTTTAACTGTTTGTTGCATTATATATTATCTGCACTTAAAGTTTCATTTAGTCGAAAATTGGTCGAAAGTTGTTTGTTTGTTTGTTAAATTTAACTGTTGAGGCTGCCCACTAAAGTGTGCTAGCCTGTGTAACTGATTTATTACTGTTTCCTGCATTTCTGTGTGCTTTCTATCTCAAAAACAAAAAAAAAAAAATCCTTGTTTTCCCACCTCTCCTCGACTAGTTTAGACCAGTATACAGGCTTTGCTGTATTCTGGGCTGTGGTGTAGTTCCTGTGGTGTCCATTGCCTTACTTGGATAGAAGGAAGTTTCTTTGCTCACCAGTGGGAGTGGGGAGCCTTGAGCAGCCTATCTGTCCCTGAAGGAGTGACCTCAGCACAAGAGCTTGTAGTAATTGGTTGTTTTGGACCATTTCTAGCTCTTTTGAAGTTCCCTGTTTAAAATCCGCCTCTGAGCATTTTTTTCTGGCTATACTACTCAGCAACAGCTCCTCGTGGTCCTGCAGAGTGGTCCTAGCAGCAGAGAACTGAGAAAAGTGACTACTTTCCTGATTTAAGTATTTTTTGCTGTTTTTACCTGAAATACCTTCTCTTGCTTACCTTGAACAAGCTTAAACTGTTTTTTAACTGTTTGTTGCATTATATATTATCTGCACTTAAAGTTTCATTTAGTCGAAAATTGGTCGAAAGTTGTTTGTTTGTTTGTTAATTTAACTGTTGAGGCTGCCCACTAAAGTGTGCTAGCCTGTGTAACTGATTTATTACTGTTTCCTGCATTTCTGTGTGCTTTCTATCTCAAAACAAAAAACAAAAAAATATCCTTGTTTTCCCACCTCTCCTCGACTAGTTTAGACCAGTATACAGGCTTTGCTGTATTCTGGGCTGTGGTGTAGTTCCTGTGGTGTCCATTGCCTTACTTGGATAGAAGGAAGTTTCTTTGCTCACCAGTGGGAGTGGGGAGCCTTGAGCAGCCTATCTGTCCCTGAAGGAGTGACCTCAGCACAAGAGCTTGTAGTAATTGGTTGTTTTGGACCATTTCTAGCTCTTTTGAAGTTCCCTGTTTAAAATCCACGTTTGCATGACTTTATGCGGTTGTGCGCATAGTGCAGCGCCGGTTAAACAAGGTTAAACTTTTTCTGGCTCCGCCAAGTCTGCTCTTCAAATTTTCCCTTAAGAAAGCTCTACTCTTATAATAATCTAGTCTAATCGCTTTATTATAAGCCTAGCACTTGTTCTCAAAACCTCTCTTCTAAGTAAGCACTCGCTAACTAAAGTAAGCACTACATCCACCTACCTTCCCTGTGAGTAGCCACTTCCCTTAAAGGCACAGCACTCCCTTATAATATTCTAGCATGTCGAGTGGTAGATTGCTGGCATCCTCTCCAGTTCAGCTGGTTAATCTGGGAATCTTGAGACAATGCTACAATTGTCTCATGTACACAGACAACCCTCTCCTCCTCCCAACAAACACAAATACATGTGAGAGATGCAACTATATAGCCAAACTGGAGGCTGAACTCTCTCAACTCAGGACTGGCAAGACCAGACAGGAGGAGAAGGTAACCACACACACACCAAACCCAGTCCCACATAGACCTACCACAACTGCAAACCAAACACATAAAACACAAAGACATACTGAGGCTCTAACAAAAAACTTACCAAAACAACAGAGGCTCCCAAAGCAGACACCCAAAAATCCACCACCTCAAAACATAACACATGCATCACATACTTCAATAAATCAGTGTGTCAAACAATCACAGCCCTTAAGGCCAAACACCATGCCTGATACACTAGTAATAGGTGACTCTATAGTCAGACACACTGACGTTCCGCTTACCAGGCTGAACAAGGAGAGGGTAATGGTGAGCTGCTTATCGGGAGCTAGGATCTGCCACATAACACATGCACTCAGGTCACTCCAAAGCAAGTACAAATATGACTCTGTCATTGTCCATGCCGGCGTGAATGACCTGAGATGTACCTCCCTGGACTACATGAAAAGAGACATAGAGGAGCTCTCTGATTATGTAGCCCAGGCTGGTATGACCCTGACCCTGAGCAGCATCTTGCCCTCACCAAGAATGATGCCACAATACAAAGACAAGATGACCAGCTTTAATAATTGGCTCAAATACTGGTGTCATTCTAGGGGGATCCAATGTCTGTCTGCTTGGGATGACATGCTGGACAAGCCACGCTGCTTCACAAGGGATGGCTTGCATCTGTCACCACTGGGCTTCTGGATATTGGCTAAGGCTCTTGCTACCATCATAGTGCCTTTTTTAGGCAAGGCTCAAAAGACAAACCCACCTCCTTAGAAAACAAAAATGGAAAAAAATTAAGGTTAATGCTGCTCAACGCCAGAAGTCTAAATCTCAAGATGCAGGCTCTCGAAGCACACCTCAGTATGGAGGACATTGATGTCTGTGCAGTAACTGAAACCTGGTTCAAGGCTCCTGAGAGCACCCCAGTGCTACCAGGCTATACCTCGTATCATGCTTTTCGGCCCCAAAACTCAGGCCAAACCAAAAAGGGAGGGGGAGTGTCAATATTCATCAAGGACACCCACACCTCCAGGTTAGTGGCAACACATGAAGCATCAGAGACCATCCAGGTGCAACTAACCATAGGCAAAACTGCTATACAACTGGTAGCATGTTACAGACCACCCTCCCAATCTCAGGAACCCCACTCAGCCTTCCTGAAGACATTGGAAGATATGAATGTCTCACCAAACACCATCATATTGGGAGACTTCAACTACCCTAACATAGACTGGGTGCATTATTCTAGCCCAAACACCCTAGCCCAAAGGTTCCTGGAATTCATAAATTCAAATGCAATGGAACAGCTAGTCACCTCTCCCACAAGGGAGATAATATACTAGACCTGATCATCACAAACATGGGGACAAAGTGCTCCACACCGAAGTATACCCTTCACTAGTGAGATCTGACCACAAACTAATCACCCTGGATATACATATCCCACCTCCACCCCAACACAAAAGACTACAGTGAAAAACTTCTCAAAAGCCAACTTTACACTTCTTAAAACTGAGATGGTATCCTTTAAGCCCACTGGGACAGTGGAAACCACATCCCACAATGCAGAATCCTTCACAAATGCTTTCTACGGACATCTCCAAGAATGCATGGATCATGCAATCCCAAATAAAACCAAGACCCTCTCCATCAAGGGCAGGTGTCCTGTCTGGTGGACCCCAGCCATAAACAAATTGTATAACAAAAGAAGGAAGCTACTGCATGACAGAGCAAAATCCCATAAAGAGAAGGCATCTCTGATCAGCACTAGTAGAAAGCTACATTCTCTCATAAAAACATCCAAGGCCAACTTTGAGAGAAAAATCGCTATGGACACTAAAGATAACCACAAGGCCTTCTTCAGCTATGTTAGAAACCTGGGCGGAAACCCTCAGATATGTTCAGAATTAGTTCACAATGACAAAAAATACATTGAACCCACAGATATTGCCAACATTCTGGCAGACAGGTTCAGTGCAAATTTCTCCCCTCCCTCACCTCCAAAAGAAGAAATACTTATCCCAGCTGAATGTAACCTCCCTGTCATCTCAGATGTCCAGGTGAGAACCACCCTCAGCAAAGCTAAAAACACAGCATCAATGGGACCTGACGGTATCCCGGGTTGCGTGCTACGTGAACTCCAAGAGGAGCTAAACCCGCACATAAAAATGCTATTTAACCTTAGCCTTACTACAGGATATGTACCTGAAAACTGGCGTACAGCAACAGTAGTCCCACTCCACAAAGGAGGCACCTCTACTGACCCTGGTAACTACTGCCCCATAAGCTTAACCAGCCTGGTCTGCAAAGCTATGGAAAGAATCATTATGGAACTAATAAACAGAGACATTGGGGACTTACAGACACTCGATCCCACCCAGTTCGGCTTTATAAAAGGCAGATCCTGCCTTTTAAACCTGGTTGACTTTTTCGAAACAGTCACTAGAGCCATTGACGAGTGCAAAGCAGTCCATACAGCCTACCTGGACTTGGCTAAAGCTTTCGACACAATAACCCACTCTGGCATCATAGACAAGCTCAACAGCTTAAATGTAAATCCATATGTCACAAGATGGGTGGCAAACTGGCTAAAGGATAGAACCCATAAAGTCAAAATCGCTGGAGCCATGTCAGACTCAAAGCCAGTGACAAGTGGTGTCCCACAGGGCTCTGTCCTGGGACCCCTCTTGTTCGGCATTTATTTCTCAGATGTGAAAGCAAACATGGGAGGGTTGTGGCTGACAAAGTTCGCAGATGACTGCAAACTAGGCGCCATAGTCGATACACCAGCTGACACACACATCCTACAGAAAGGCCTCACTGAAACGGACAACTGGTGCCGGAGTCATGGCCTTAAACTAAATGCCAAAAAATGTATAGTCATCCCCTTTGGGAAAAACAAAGTGCCCACAAATTATCACATAGGCGGTAACCCACTGAGTATGGAAAAAGTAATCAGAGACCTGGGGACCCAAGTCGATAGTGACCTCTCATTTGACACCCATGTTGCCAAAGTGGTTAGAAAGACTTTCTACCTTGCCCACCTTATCATGAAGGGATTCACATCCAGATCAAAGGAGGTCATTGTGCCCCTGTACTCCTCCCTTATCAGGCCCATGATTGAGTACAATGCCTCATTTGGTATGTACCATACCCGGCACTTGCAGCAGCTAGAGAGACCCCAAAAGTACCTCACCAAGAGGATCAAGGGTCTCCAACATATGTCATATGCTGCCAGACTAAAGAAACTCCAACTCTATTCAGTAGCATACCGCCTACTCAGAGGTGATCTATGCCTGACGTATAAGGCCATGTCCAATCAGGAATTGATGGACATGCTCCACCTCAAAAAATCCAAATCCATCAGAACCACGAGAGCTAAAGATTTGAACCTCAGCACAAATATGAATAGGACATGCTGGAGGGACAGATTCATAACTCAGAGGCTTCCCATACTCTGGAACAGAATCCCAGTTCATGTTAGGCAGAGCCCCTCACTGACTCTCTTCAAGAGAAATCTTGACGAGTGGATGGGAGATCATAGGTTTACCCCAGGGGTCATCTCTGTGTCACTACTAGACAGGGGCACAGTAAACTAATTCTATTATGTAAAGGGGTCTTCACTGTGTCACTACTAGACAGAGGCACAGTATTCTAAATCTATTCTGTACACTTTTGTACCATTACATGGGGTGGCGAAAGCCACATCACTATGGCTAGGCTTATAAATGCCCCAGGGCAGATAGCCTAGTACCAAACTATGAAACTATGAAATATATATGTTGCATTGTATGGAATACACTGTACAGAAAAATGAATTCCAAATGGAGGCAGAATAGATAAGAAAAATAGAGTTGGTCAGGGGAAGGTAGGCAGCATAATAAGATAAGCAAAGCAGTAGTAGCAGCAGCAGCAGTAGTGGTAGTAGTAGCAGTTGTAGTAGTAGCGGCAGCAGAAGTAGTAATAGTAGTAGTAGTTACAGAAACAATAATAGTAGTAGTAGCAGTAGTAACAGTAGTAGTAGCAGCAGTGCTAGTAGTACTAGTTGCATCAACAATAGTATTATTAGCAGCAGTAGTAGTAGTAGCAGCAGTGTAGTAGCAGTAGCAGCAGCAGTAGTAATAATAGCAGTAATATTAGCAGTAGCAGTAGTAGTAGCAGCAGCAGCAGCAGTAGAAGTAGCAGTAGTAGTAGTTGTAGCAGTAGTAGAAGTCATAATAGTAGTAGTAGCAACAGTACTAGTAGTAACAGCAGCAGATGTAGTAATAGTAATAGTTACAATAGTAGTAGTAAGAGCGGTACTAATAGTAGTCATAGCAGCAGCAATACTAGCATTATTAGCAGAAAAATCAGTAGTAATAATAGCAGTAGTAGGAGTAGTAGTAGCAGCAATGGTAGTAGTAGCAGCAGTAGTTGTAGTATTAGCAGCAGTAGTAGTAGTAGTAGAAACATCAACAGCAGCAGTAGGAGTAGTTGTAGTAGTAGTAGTAGTGGTAGCAGCAGCAACAGAAACATCAGCAACAGCAGCAGCAGTAGTAGGAGTACTTGTAGTATCAGTAATAGTAGCAGTAACATTTAGTAGAATTAGCAGCAGCAGCAGTAAGAGTAGTTGTAGTAGTAGCTGTGGCAGTAGGAAGAGTTGTAACAGTGGCAGTGGTAGTAGTATTAGTAGTAGTGGTGTCAAAGCAGTTAAAAGCCAAGAAGGGTGAGGAGGGGATAAGAGACAGAGTAAAATGAGGCTAAAAGTGGAAAATAGCATGAACTAGGCTGAATAGGTATAAAGTGCAGCAGCAAAATCAAGATCATAAGATAAGAGCAAGAGTGAATAGTGACAAAAGATATAAATGTGTAACTGCACAATATAGAAGACAATAAGTTTATTTGTGATTGTCAAAACATTGGCATTGCTATTTCTAGTTCACATGCATCTTAATGACTATAAAGGCATCCATAAAGGTGGTTTATGTCTGATTTCTTGAGGAATATTTAATAATTTGGAAAATGCTTTTTCAACCATAGCCATAGGGTATGGGTATTAGAGTAATAGATTGTGTATGGTATTCTTCATAGAATAATAACAATATGTGAAGTGAAGGAAAGCACTTAATGGAGGGCAGTAGTCATTATTTAGGAACTTGTATTTAAGAGTGTTAAAAATAAAAAAAGGCCCTGTTATGGACAAAAAGCCATTTAAACCTAATAATTGTGAGATAGCAGTGCTCAGTGAGAGGACTGAGGTCTACAAATCTGAGAATTTTATTTTTTGATTAGATGTCAAGGCAATGAAAGGGAACAAATATTCCAGCCTGTACAGCAGGAGCCCAGTAGTAATGTTTGTCTAGTCTGTTTAATGAGAAAGTGGCATATTTTATATAAAATTTTAATCTGAACTTTGTTCATCTGTTGCTCAACATCTGGAAGGAAGGAGAGAGTTTGGTCTGGAAGGGGCAGGTGTATTTCTATTGTCACGATATGTATCAAATTTTTTCAGGGTACATAATATGGATTGGTTTTATGCCTACAAGCCTCTTAGTATTTACAAAAGAAATCAAAGTGGATTTTCTGGTATTTAATTGTCTACAATACACTTCTAAAGGAGTTTAACGTCATTCTGTCAGGCTGTGCTAATGTCATTTTGGCAAAAGGTTGCACTAATAATGACAATGTTGTCCGTGTCTCAAGGAAGGCCATTGATGTATAAAATAGTAAAAGTGGCCCTAATACTGAACTATGGGATATTCCTACATTATTTGACAGAGTTTGAGGATTTTCTGTGTAAGCATTTATTGAAAGTTATATTATTGAGATAATTATCAAATCAATCATAGACTTCATTTGAAAATCTGCATTTAGTAAGTTTCATCAAGAGCGAAGAGTGACCAAAATACTTAAAACCCTTTTGAGATCAGTAAATAATGGCTACATATATATATATATATATATATATATATATATATATATATATATATATATATATATATATATGTGTGTGTGTGTGTGTGTGTGTGTGTGTGCTTATGATGTAGATGCTTATATTTATACATGTATGCATATGCTGTTTTCAAGTGTGAGTATAGATGTGGTAGTGTTATTTTCTAGTCTGATGCCACATTGAACTCCTGAGAATATGCCATACTGTGCCAAGAAGTCTAATATTTTCTTATAAATGTTTTTCTGAAGTATTTTAGCAAGAGAGGCCAAAGTAGCTTTAGGATGGAAAAGCAGCAGAAGTACATAGCTTGCTTTTCAGCCTTCTGCCCATTAACCTTATAGCTGGTAGGAGACTGAGTCCTGTAATGCGGAATTCATGTCTTTCAAATTATAAGATGAGAGCCCTCATAGCTTTTGCAGCTGCTCTCTTTTTTTTTTAAACAAAAAAAAGTCACAAATCATTCCACTTGTTCATTAGATAGTAGATGTTTAGAATAGATCTAATTTGTCAAAAATTCTATATACTCACAAATCTTCTGAAGTTGTGATTTTATTATTTGGGCCACATTTAGATTTAACAACACTAAGTATCCATATCGTAAGAATATGGTCTGTAATGCAGCAATCACAATTTCACTTACTGTGTCTGTCAATTTGACCATTTCAGGAACATCAATAATTATCTGCACATAAATGATATATGGCTTCTTTGCACTGAAACAAATTTCTACTCATTAAACTCTATAAATGAAGATGTTCCCCACTGCTAGAGCAGCCAATGAGTATATGTCACATGGCATCACAAATGAAATAATGCATCTGCAAAAGTAAGAAATATATGTGTTTTCAGGTGCATAATTTGTAAACAATGAAATGTCTTAGCAGCAACAAGAAATTTTCTCAAGGCAAGATAACACAGCAAAAAATGTAAAACTTTGGATCTAGAAATTTTATTTAGGTTCATAGATTCATAGGTTTTTACTAGGCTAATAACCAAAAGGACCTTTTTAAGCCTAGCCATGCATCCCAAATCTCTGACAAGTTTTGGTACCCCTGATAAGTGTAAGCAGGGCCTTGGGAGTTGAGATATTTACAAGCAGGGGGCTGGGAGATGAACCACTTACTGGTTACCTGTGTCCATTAGAGACATAGCTGCCAAGTCAGTGATGAATTTCCTGTTTCCCATCCAATTGTCCAAGTTACACTTGGATTGGGTTCAGGAGGAACTCTGCTTCACATGGATGTGGAGCCTTTTCCAAAGATGGGGTAGTCTCTGGGATACATACCTGTCTCAAAAGCAGGTCCTATTTAATATCACAGACAAGGTTTATGCCTGTAGAGTGGGTAATTCTGATACTGTTTGTTTTGTGGATATGCAGGAGGTAAATCAGAGTGGGGTCTGACAATGCCCTGTATGCCAGGCATAGATCTCCCCTCAACAGCCTGTAGGAGACAGAGTACAGGGATAGGGCCTTGAGGTGGTCTGCATTGGACATTTTACTTATGCCTTGTATTCTTTTAGTGAGGAACCTCTGTGGATATTCCATTTGCTGGATATGCCTGGTTAGGTAAATACCAAAGGGGGCATTGTACTCAATGATAGGTCTGATGAATGCTGAGTACAGTGGAACAATGACTTCCATGGACCTAGATGCCATACCTTTGTTTATAAGTTGCACAACATAGAATGATTTCCACATTACTGTAGACAAGTGATGGTCAAAGGCAAGATTACTGTCCATGTTTTTTCCCTAAGTCCATGACTACTGGGTCAACTCTAAGGGATGTGTTGTCAATATGATAGTTATCAAGGGTAGATGACTTCCTGAAGGATACTATTATGCATTTTTTGGCATTTAGTTTTAGTCCATGGTTCTGACACCAGTTCTTTGCTTGTGTCAGCCCTTCCTGGAAAACATTTGTGTCAGTGTGGGATTCAATGACAGCTCCTAATTTGCAATCAACTGCAAATTTAGTCAGCCAGAGACCATTGCATTACCCTTGACTTCAGGGAACTAAATGCCAAAAAGGAGCAGTCCAAAGACCAGTCCCTGAGGGACTCCACCTGTGACTGGCCTCTTTCTAATGGTGGAGTCCCCAATTCTATCTTCCTGGGTCCTGTCTGTGAGCCATTTGGCTATCCACCCGGTGAAATACTAGTTTGTACCTAACCTCTTGAGTTTTTCAACAATGCTTGAGTGAGGCATTGTGTCAAATGCCTTGGCCAGCTTAAAGTAGGCAGTGTGAACCACTTTTTCCTCATCCATTGCTTTGGTGACCTTTTCAAAGAAGTCCTCAAGTTTGAGTAGGCATGATCTGCCCTTGATGAAACTAAACTGGGTTGGGTCCAGTGTCTGGAGGTTTACTATATCATTATTGATCATTTCCAAGATGATTCTTTCCATGGCTTTGCATATAAAAGTAGTGAGTCTTATGGGTCTGTAGTTTCCAGGGTCTGTGGATGGCCCACCTTTGTGCAGAGGGAAGACTGTTGCTGTTCTCCATTCATGAGGCATGAAGCCTGTTTGGAGGCTATAGTTATAGCAATTCCAGAGGGCCTGATAGGTCATATTTCCTGCTATTTAGACGGTTGAGACAATTGGGGAGAGATGGGCGAAGGCTGCCAGCCTAGTCAAATAGAATTTGATATATAATTCTGGCATTTGTAAATAAATGTAAAATACAGACATGTTTTTTGAATGTAAAAGAATACTGTGAAATGTGAAAGTGCAAAATATGTGACAACATTGCACTCCACTGACCCAGTGAAGCATGTTGTGATCCTTTCAAGTTAGAATCTGACTCCAGTGAGTCCAGATGAAGGTTTCATGCCCATTGTTTTAAGGCTAAAGTTTATGACCAGAATTTACATGTGTATGGTGCTGTATTGCTCTGGTTTCTGTTAGAGTATACATGTCAAATGTCTGTTATTGTTGTAAGTTTCTGAGCAGGTGGTAGATTGCTAAATAATGCAGTTTGTTTGCCTGGGAAAACCTAAGTGTCAACATGATGTAATTTGGAAGGGATCCAGGAGACATGTTTGTTAGTAATGTTTAAATACTATTTCTCACAAGAGACTGGGGGCATTTTGATCTTGATATCCAACATCAGCACTCTGCCTTATGCTCACACTTAAGTTTTAGCACTATAATTTCTTGTAGGAATAGTTAAAGCTAGTAAAGATTAATTAGGTATTTTTCTTTGAAATCAGACATGTCCTACTGTATTATTTTAACTTTCTGTGTGATCTCTGAACTCTTAGATATATCTGTGGTGTAGTAGTTTTGTCTAATGTTTTAATTATTTATTATTAAATATTTTAAACCCTTCTACCTGTGGCTGGTTTATGTAGAGATAAATTATGCTTTAGAGTACATTATATATATATAGAGTTTACTGTCTAAGCCCTTCCAATAATCCTAGACTGAATAGTCAAATTACCATTGGATAATAATATTGCACAGTAATAATTGGACACCCTTTTAAGGGCCTTTTAGTAGCTGATAATATTAGCTGGGTGGTGGCAGGGATTACTACCATATGGTCTGGGTAAAGGGGCACAGCTGGAGAATTTGTGTCAGCCATTCCCAGGAGTGTCTGTGAAGTTGTATTAATACTTACCTCAAAGTGTGTGTGTGGTGTGTCAGCTACTTGGCAGGGACACAAAGCACTGGTTGGATAGAAAGGGTATTGGAGGTTTTAGCTTGCCCAGCTAGGCTGAGATCTGGACCCTATAGCTGTGCCAGTGGGGAGTCTTATTGGGGACCTGGTGAGCAAGGGAGCAACCAGCCCCAGACTGACTGTGATGTCTGTGTGCACTTAAGGGAAATTATACTTTACTGTGTGTATTAGTTATCCTTTCCTCTCTTCTTTGAGGCAACCTCCATGGTGTTAGTGGTGAGGATTGTGGCTCCTTGATTGCTGGGCCAGGGCACGGTCGTCACAAGTGTTTGGCAGTGGTGGGATCTACTTCAAACACTAATTGGCTTGTAGTGGTGTGGGTAGAGCGAATTCATGTAGCTTATATACAGTAATCTCTAAAAGTGTTTTGTACTCTAAAACAGCCACACAGTGTATATTCAGAGTTCAGATCACAATTGTTTTATTTCTTTTGTTATCTTAGTGTTAGTCAGGGTGAGCAGGCAGCATGTCAGCAGAAGAGTATGGAAAGCTGACAAGGAGCCAGCTGGTGGAGATGTGCCAGGCTAGGGGACTGCTGCATGGAAACCTGACTAAAGCAGTCCTGATTTCAGCCTTGGTTACAGCTGCATCAGAAAACAGCAGCATGGAGGGCAATCAGACTGACAGTGGAGATACAATATCCTCAGAGAATGGACAGCTCAACCTTTCTACAGTGGACTTAAATATCCAGCTGGAGCTAAAGAGACTTGAGTTGGAGGCCAGGCATATGGAACTAGAAGCAGTTGAGAAAATGAGGAGTCTACAAGCTGAGGAAAATTAACAGTAGAGGAGGCATGAGAGGGAAATGCTGACTCTTTGCCAGAGTTATGGAGGTAATGGGGAAGTGAGTAAGTGGACCCCAAAAGCACAAAAGGTCAGTAAATTTCTTCCACAGTTTAAAAAGGGGTTCATTTTGATAGCTTCATTCATATGTTTAAGTGGGTATGTAAACAGTATGAAGTTGACCAAAGACTCTGGGTACAGTTCCTGACCCCCTTACTCCATGGTAAAGCTGTAACATCTTTAGCAAAAATGCATGACACTGACTGTTTTGATTATACTGCTGTAAAAATACATGTATTAGAATGTTTTAAGCTAACACCTGAAATGTATAGGAAAAAGTTCTGTGAGCATAGATGCAAGGCAGATGAAAATTTATGTGAATATGTTGTTGAACTGAGCACTTATTTTCATAGCTGGGTGAGTGGATGTCAGGTCACCACTTTTGAAGGGCTGGCAGACCTTTTGGTAAGGGAACAGGCCCTTAGCACTTTGCCTGAGGACATGAGGATCTGGTTAGCTGATAGACAATGTGCTACTTCAGATGAGTTGGGGAAGGAGGGAGACCTACACCTGGCCAGCAGGGCAGCCCTGAATGGGAAGGGGACCCCCAGTACTGTTCATGGATCTAAAGGAACCCATGGTGGCCAGCACAGACTGCCCCGACAGAATCCTCCAGTTGCAGGGGAAGCCACTAGTCCAGGTACACATCCAGGAACTAGGGTTAAATGTTTTGAATACAATTAGTGGGGCCATGTAGCATACAGGTGTCCATGGAGGCAAGGTGGGGAACCAAAGGTGAGGGAGCCAGTAAGTGGGAAAGACAAAATGCCAACAGTGGGTTGTCTTGAGAGAACAGGGGTATGGAACTACCATCCTGCAGATGTCCTGAGAGGGAAAGATTTGGATGAGGCAGTACTATGCACTTATGCAGTTACATGCAGTGAGGCTAGGAGACAAGCATGTGGGTCTGGTAGCCCAGGGAGACCCAGACAGACTGCATACTTGCAGCCAGGACTGCTGAGGTGGTTACTTCAGGGAGTGAGCTATGCTGCAGCAGTGAGACTGAATGTGAGCCACAGCTGCTTGTGGGTACTGATGTTTCCTTGGGCAGGGTGACTGCAAAGGGAGAGGTGAGTAGTAGTACTCAGGCTGACAGTGAGTCACCACTGTCAGAGGATGCCAGACTTCCAGTGGAAGGGGAGCTGGGAAAGGTTACAAGGAGAGACTTGAGACAGGCTCAGCTGTCAGACCCTGCATTGAAAGGCCTGAGGCAGGTAGCTAGGAAGGCACCTGATTCTCAAGGTAAGGGGGAATCTGTATACTGGGACAAAGGGTTACTATACAGAGAGTGGACCCCTGAGGGAGTGCTAGAAGGTGAGTGTGTACAGCAGTTGGTAGTGCCTAGAGCTTACCATCTGGTGCTTCTAGCCACAGCCCATGATATTCCGTTTGCAGGTCATATGGGCATAAAATGTACAAAGAGGCATATTATGCAAAACTTTTATTGGCCTGGAATTTCCAGAGATGTAACAGGGTACTGCAGGACCTTTGAGAAGTGCCAAAAGGTAGGCAATGCAGGAGACAAGGTGAGAGCTCCTTTAATGCCTTTGCCTGTGATTGAGGGGCCATTTCAGAGGGTAGCTATGGATATTGTGGGTCCTCTGAGTACCCCACGTTCCACAGGGAAAAAGTATATCCTAGTGATTGTAGATTATGCTACATGATACCCTGAGGCAGTGGCTTTGTCCTCCGTTGAGGCAGAGAAGGTGGCAAATGCTTTGCTTGAGATTTTCAGCAGGGTAGGTTTCCCAAAAGAAATACTGTCTGAGAGAGGTGCCAATTTTATGTCAGACCTGCTGGCTTGTCTGTGGATGTCCTGTGGGGTGACGCACATGAAGACCACCCACTACCATCCCCAGACTAATGGTCTTGTTGAGAGGTTAAACTCTACAATCAAGTCCATGCTACAGGCATTTGCAGATCAGTTTAAGAGGGAGTGGGAAAAATATTTGCCCCATCTGTTGTTTGCTTACAGAGATGTTCCCCAGGAATCCACAGGTTTTTCACCCTTTGAGTTGCTGTATGGGCATAGGGTGAGGGGACCTCTAGATTTAATTTGAGATGAGTGGGAAGGTGAGTGTGAGTCTCACAAGGAGTCTGTTGTGGCATATGTCTTGAACCTCAGGACAAGGCTCAGGAAACTCATGGGCCTGGCCCAGGAGAACCTGGTAGAAGCCCAACAACAGAAAAAGGTGTGGTATGACAGGAATGCTCGAGCTAGAGAATGTGCTGTGGGGCAGCAGGTAATGGTTCTCATTCCTGTCAGACACAACAAGCGCAAGCAGCTTGGGAGGGACCCTACAAGGTGGTAAAGAAAGTTAAGTGATTTTAACTACATGGTGGAAGTGCTAGGCAGATGGCAGGGTCAAAAATTCTACCATGTTAACATGATAAAACCTTACCATGATTGGGAGGCCCTTGTGCTGAGCATTTGTAGTGGATTGCAGGAGGAGTCTGAGAGAGATCTTGTGACTGATCTCCTCAGTGATGCTTTGGCTGACACCTCAGTGGAAGGGGTGGCAAGTTCCCAGCAGCTATCTCCTACCCAGGTTAAGAAATCTGAGCAGTGTTGCAGGAGTTTGGGGGCATGTTCACTGGGAAACCAGGGAGCACCCACCTGGTACAGCACCAGGTGGATACAGGACCCCAAAGGCCTATCAGGCAATCCCCTTATAGGGTGCCTGAGAGAATCAAACAGACTCTGAGGGAAGAGGTACAGGAGATGTTGGAACTAGGGGTGATTTAGGAGTCCAACAGTCCCTGGGCCTCCCCAGTGGTACTGGTACCAATGAAGGATGGCAGCACCATGTTCTATGTGGATTACAGGAAATTAAATAGTCACAAAGAGTCGGATGCTCACCCCATGCCCAGGACTGATGAGGCCCTAGAGCAGCTGGGTGGGGCTAAATATCTTACAACCATTGATCTTAACAAGGGTTACTGGCAGGTGCCCTTGACTCCCAGTGCTAGAGAGAAGTCAGCCTTTTTGACTCCTTTTGGCTTGTATGAATTCACAAAGATGCCCTTTGGGATGGTGAATGCCCAAGTGACTTTCCAGCGGCTGGTAGATCATATCTTAGATGGAGCAGGAGGGTTTGCCCTTCCTTACATGGATGATATTGCTGTCTACAGCCATTCCTGGCAAGAGCACCTTCAGCATGTCAGGGAGGTGCTGGGCAGGTTACAGAGGGCAGGGTTGACCATTAAGCCAAGCAAATGTCAGGTGGGTATGGCAGAGGTTTCTTACCTAGGACATAGAGTAGGGATTGGTAAGAAAAGGCCAGAACCTGCCAAGGTTGATGCCATTCAGGCATGGCCTGCACCTGTTACCAAAAAGCAGGTGAGGTCATTCTTGGGGACAGCAGGGTACTACAGAAAGTGCGATCCCAATTATAGTACCATAGCTGCTCCCCTCACAGACCTGACAAGGAAGAACAGGCCAGATAAGGTAGTGTGGACCCCAGCATGTGGGCAGGCATTTCAAAAGTGTAAGGAAGCTTTTGGAGGACCCCCTATGTTAGCCACTCCAAACTACAGCAAACACTTTGTTGTACAGGTGGATGCTTCAGACTATGGGGTGGGGGCTGTATTAAGCCAGATTTCTTCAGAGGGAGAAGAGCACCCAGTGGTTTATCTCAGTCATAGGCTCCAACCCAGGGAGGAATGCTATGCAGTGGTAGAAAAGGAATGTCTAGGCATAGTGTGGGCACTACAAAAACTTCAGCCTTATCTATATGGAAGAAAATTCACTGTGATGACAGATCACAACCCTCTAACATGGTTAAACAGAGGCAGTCAGCAAAATGAGTCTGGGGTTGCAAGCATATGATATGTCAGTGCAGCACCACAGTGGGAGTAGCAATGCCAATGCAGATGGGCTCTCAAGACAAAGAATGGGCTGATGTACACCCAAATAGTCCTGACACTCTCAAGCGATGTTTCTCATGGGGCACTTGAAAAACTTGCTTGAGTTCCCAGGGGGAAGAGATGTAGAGAGAACTCTTAGATATCTCTGTGGTGTGGTAGTTTTGTCTTGTGGTTTAATTATTTATTATTAAATATTTTTAAAACCTTCTACCTGTGGCTGGTTTATTTAGGGATAAATTATGCTTTAGATTACATTATATATTTATAGAGTTTACTGTCTAAGCCCTTCCAATAATCCTAGACTGAATAGTCAAATTACCATTGGATAATAATATTGCACAGTAATAATTGGACACCCTTTTAAAGGCCTTTTAGTAGCTGATAATATTACCTGGGTGGTGGCAGGGATTACTTCCATATGGTCTGGGTAAAGGGGCACAGCTGGAGAATTTGTGTCAGCCATTCCCAGGAGTGTCTGTGAAGTTGTAGTAATACTTATCTCAAAGTGTGTGTGTGGTGTGTCAGCTACTTGGCAGGGACATGAAGCACTGGTTGGATAGAAAGGGTATTGGAGGTTTTAGTTTGCCCAGGTAGGCTGAGATCTGGACCCTATAGCTGTGCCAGTGGGGAGTCTTATTGGGGACCTGGTGAGCAAGGGAGCAACCAGCCCCAGACTGACTGTGATCTCTGTGTGCACTTAAGGGAAATTATACTTTACTGTGTGCATTAGTTATCCTTTCCTCTTCTAGGAGACAACCTCCATGGTGTTAGTGGTGAGGATTGAGGCTCCTTGATTGCTGGGCCAGGGCACAGTTGTCACAAGTGTTTGGCAGTGGTGGGATCTACTTCAAACACTAATTGGCTTGTAGTGGTGTGGGTATAGTGAATTCATGTAGCTTATATATAGTAATCTCTAAAAGTGTTTTGTACTCTAAAACAGCCATGCAGTGTATACTCAGAGTTCAGATTACAATTGTTTTATTTCTTTTGTTATCTTAGTGTTAGTCAGGGTGAGCAGGCAGCATGTCAGCAGAAGAGTATGGAAAGCTGACAAGGAGCCAGCTGGCGGAGATGTTCCAGGCTAGTGGACTGGTGCATGGAATCCTGACTGAAGCAGACCGGATTGCAGCCTTTGTTACAGCTGCATCAGAAAGCAGCAGCTTGGAGGACAACCAGACTGACAGTGGAGATACAGTATCCCCAGAGAATGGACAGCTCAACCTTTCTACAGTGGACTTAAAAATCCAGCTGGAGCTAAAGAGACTTGAGTTGGAGGCCAGGCATATGGAACTAGAAGCAGTTGAGAAAATGAGGAGTCTACAAGCTGAGGAAAATTAACGGCAGAGGAGGCATAAGAGGGAAATGCTGACTCTTTGCCAGAGTCATGGAGGTAATGGGGAAGGGAGTAACTGGACCCCAAAAGTACAAAGGTCAGTAAATTTCTTCCACAGTTTAAAGAGGGGGATAATTTGGATAGCTTCATTCATATTTTTAAATGGGTATGTAAACAGTATGAAGTTGACCAAAGGCTCTGGGTACAGTTCCTGACCCCCTTACTCCATGGTAAAGCTGTAACGTCTTTAGTAAAAATGTATGACACTGACTGTTTTGATTATACTACTGTAAAAATACATGTATTAGAATGTTTTAAGCTAATACCTGAAATGTATAGGAAAAAGTTCTGTGAGCATAGACACAAGGCAGATGAAAATTTATGTGAAGATGTTGTTGAACTGAGCACTTATTTTCATAGCTGGGTGAGTGGATGTCAGGTCACCACTTTTGAAGGGCTGGCAGATCTTTTGGTAAGGGACAAGCACTTAGCACTTTGCCTGAGGACATGAGGATCTGGTTAGCTGTTAGACAATGTGCTACTTCAGATGAGTTGGGGAAGGAGGGAGACCTACACCTGGCCAGCAGGGCAGCCCTGCATAGGAAGGGGACTTCCAGTACTGCTCTTGGGTCTAAAGAAACCCATGGTGGCCAGCACAGACTGCCCCAACAGAATCCGCCAGTAGCAGGGGAAGCCACTAGTCCAGGTACACATCCAGGAGCTAGGGTTAAATGTTTTGAATACAACTAGTGGGGCCATGTGGCATACAGGTGCCCATGGGGGCAAGGTGGGGAACCAAAGGTGAGGGAGCCAGTAAGTGGGAAAGACAAAATGCCAACAGTGGGTTGTCTTGAGAGAACAGGGGTATGGAACTACCATCCTGCAGATGTCCTGAGAGGGAATGATTTGGATGAGGCAGTACTATGCACTTATGCAGTTACATGCAGTGAGGCTAGGAGACAAGCATGTGGGTCTGGTAGCCCGGGGAGACACAGACAGACTGTATACTTGCAGCCAGGACTGCTGAGGTTTTTACTTTAGGGAGTGAGCTACGCTGTAGCAGTGAGACTGAATGTGAGCCACAGCTGCTTGTGGGTACTGATGTTCCCTTGGGCAGGGTGACTGCAAAGGGAGAGGTGAGTAGTAGTACTCAGGCTGACAGTAAGTCACTACTGTCAAAGGATGCCAGACTTCCAGTGGAAGGGGAGCTGGGAAGGGTTACAAGGAGAGACTTGAGACAGGCTCAGCTCTTAGACCCTGTATTTCAAGGCCTGAGATGGTAGATAGGGAGGCACCTGATTCTCAAGGTAAAGGGGAATCTGTATACTGGGACAAAGGGTTACTATACAGAGAGTGGACCCCTGAGGGAGAGCTAGAAGGTGAGAGTGTACAGCAGTTGGTAGTGCCTAGAGCTTACCATCTTGTGCTTCTAGCCACAGCCCATGATATTCCCTTTGCAGGTCATATGGGCATAAAATGTACAAAGAGGTATATTATGCAAAACTTTTATTGGCCTGGAATTTCCAGAGATGTAACTGGGTATTGCAGGACCTGTGAGAAGTGCCAAAAGGTGGGCAAGGCAGGAGACAAGGAGGGAGCTCTTTTGATGACTTTGCCTGTGATTGAGGGGCCATTTCATAGGGTAGCTATGGATATTGTGGGTCCTCTAAGTACCCCAAGTTCCACAGGGAAAAAGTATATCCTATTGATTGTAGATTATGCTACACGATACCCTGAGGCAGTGGCTTTGTCCTCCATTGAGGCAGAAAAGGTGGCAAATGCTTTGCTAGAGATTTTCAGCAGGGTAGGTTTCCCAAAAGAAATACTGTCTGACAGAGGTGCCAATTTTATGTCAGACCTGCTGGCTTGTCTGTGGATGTCCTGTGGGGTGAAGCACATGAAGACCACCCCCTACCATCCCCCTACCATCCCCAGAATAATGGTCTTGTTGAGAGGTTAAACTCCACAATCAATCCATGCTACAGGCATTTGCAGATCAGTTTAAGAGGGAGTGGGAAAAATATTTGCCCCATCTGTTGTTTGCTTACTGAGAGGTTCCCCATGAATCCACAGGTTTTTCACCCTTTGAGTTGCTGTATGGGCATAGGGTGAGGGGACCTCTAGATTTAATTTGAGATGAGTGGGAAGGTGAGTGTGAGTCTCACAAGGAGTCTGTTGTGGCATATGTCTTGAACCTCAGGGCAAGGCTCAGAAAACTCATGGGCCTGGCCCAAGAGAACCTGGCAGAAGCCCAGCAACAGAAAAAGGTGTGGTATGACAGGAATGCTCGAGCTAGAGAATGTGCTGTGGGGCAGCAGGTAATGGTTCTCATTCCTGTCAGACACAACAAGATGCAAGCAGTTTGGGAGGGACCCTACAAGGTGGTAAAGAAAGTTAAGTGATTTTAACTACATGGTGGAAGTGCTAGGCAGATGGCAGGGGCAAAAATACTACCATGTTAACATGATAAAACCTTATCATGATTGGAGGCCCTTGTGCTGAGCATTTGCAGTGGATTGCAGGAGGAGTCTGAGAGAGATCTTGTGACTGATCTCCTCAGTGATGCTTTGGCTGACACCTCAGTGGAAGGTGTAGCAAGTTCCCAGCAGCTATCTCCTACCCAGGTTAAGAAATCTGAGCAGTGTTGCAGGAGTTTGGGGGCATGTTCACTGGGAAACCAGGGAGCACCCACCTGGTACAGCACCAGGTGGATACAGGACCCCAAAGGCCTATCAGGCAATCCCCTTATAGGGTGCCTGAGAGAATCAAACAGACTCTGAGGGAAGAGATACAGGAGATATTGGAACTAGGGGTGATTTAGGAGTTCAACAGTCCCTGGGCCTCCCCAGTGGTACTGGTGCCAATGAAGGATGGCAACACCATGTTCTATGTGGATTACAGGAAATTAAATAGTCACACAGAGTCTGATGCTTACCCCATGCCTAGGACAGATGAGGCCCTAGAGCAGCTGGGTGGGGCTAAATATCTTACAACCATTTATCTTAACAAGGGTTACTGGCAGGTGCCCTTGACTCCCAGTGCTAGACAGACGTCAGCCTTTGTGACTCCTTTTTGCTTGTATAAATTCACAAAGATGCCCTTTGGGATGGTGAATGCCCCAGTGACTTTCCAGAGGCTGGTAGATCATATCTTAGATGGAGCAGGAGGGTTTGTCCTTGCTTACATGGATGATATTGCTATCTACAGCCATTCCTGGCAAGAGCACCTTCAGCATGTCAGGGAGGTGCTGGGCAGGGTTGTCTATTAAGCTGAGCAAATGTCAGGTGGGTATGGCAGAGGTTTCCTACCTAGGACATAGAGTGGGGAGTGGTAAGAAAAGGCCAGAACCTGCCAAGGTTGAATCCATTCAGTCATGGCCTGCACCTGTTACCAAAAAGCAGGTGAGGGCATTCTTGGGGACAGCAGGGTACTACAGAAAGTGCGATCCCAATTATAGTACCATAGCTGCTACCCTCACAGACCTGACAAGGAAGAACAGGCCAGATAAGGTAGTGTGGACCCCAGCATGTGGGCAGGCATTTCAAAAGTGAAAGGAACCTTTTGGAGGACCCCCTGTGTTAGGGCAGGCATTTCAAAAGTGTAAGGAAGCTTTTGGAGGACCCCCTGTGTTAGCCACTCCAAACTACAGCAAACACTTTGTTGTGCAGGTGGATGCTTCAGACTATGGGGTGGGGGCTGTATTAAGCCAGATTTCTTCAGAAGGAGAAGAGCACCCAGTGGTTTATCTCAGTCGTAGGCTCCAACCCAGGGAGGAATGTTATGCAGTGGAAGAAAATTCACTGTGATGACAGATCACAACCCTCTAACATGGTTAAACAGAGGCAGTCAGCAAAATGAGTCTGGGGTTGCAAGCATATGATATGTCAATGCAGCACCACAGTGGTAGTAGCAATGCCAATGCCAAGACAAAGAATGGGGTGAGGTACACCCAGATAGACCTGACACTCTCAAGCGATGTTTCTTATGGGGCACTTGAAAAACTTGCTTGAGTTCCCCGGGGGGAAGAGGTGTGACAATTGGGGAGAGATGGGCGAAGGCTGCCAGCCTAGTCAAATAGAATTTGATACATAATTCTGGCATTTGTAAATACATGTAAAATACAGGCATGTTTTCTTTGTTGTAAAAGAATACTGTGAAATGTGGAACTGCAAAATATGTGACAACATTGCACTCTACTGGCCCAGTGAAGCATGTTGTGACCCTTTCATTTTAGAATTCAGCTCCAGTGAGTCTGGATGAAGGTTTAATGCCCATTGTTTTAAGGCTAACGTTTATGACCAGAATTTGCATGTGGATGGTGCTTTATTGCTCTGGTTTCTGTTAGAGTATACATGTGAAATGACTGTTATTGTTGTAAGTTTCTGAGCAGGTGTTAGATTGCTAAATAATGCAGTTTGTTTGCCTGGGAAAACCTAAGTGTCAACATGATGTAATTTGGAAGGGACACAGGAGACATGTTTGTTAGTAATGTTTAAATACTATTTCTCACAAGAGACTGGGGTCATTTTGATCTTGATATCCAACATCAGCACTCTGCCTTATGCTCACATGTAAGTTTTAGCACTGTGATTTCTTGTAGGAATAGTTAAAGCTAGTAAAGATTAATTAGGTATTTTTCTTTGAAATCAGACCTGTCCTACTGTATTATTTTAAGTTTCTGTGTGATCTCTGAACTCTTAGATATCTCGGTGTTGTAGTAGCTTTGTCTTGTGTTTTAATTATTTATTATTAAAAATTTTTAAAACCTTCTACCTGTGGCTGGTTTATTTAGGGATAAATTATGCTTTAGAGTACATTATATATTTATAGAGTTTACTGTCTAAGCCCTTCCAATAAGCCTAGACTAAATAGTCACATTACCATTGAATAATAGTATTGCAAAGTAATAATTGGACACCATTTTAAGAGCCTTTTAGTAGCTGATATTATTAGCTAGGTGGTGGCAGGGATTACTACCGTATGGTCTGGGTAAAGGGACACAGCTGGAGAATCTGTGTCAGCCTTTCCCAGGAGTGTCTGTGAAGTTGTATAAATACCTATCTCAAAGTGTGTGTGTGGTGTGTCAGCTACTTGGCAGGAACACAAAGCACTGGTTGTACAGAGAGGGTACTGGAGGTTTTAGCTTGCCCATCTAAGCTGAGATCTGGACCATATAGCTGTGCCAGTGGGGAGTCTTATTGGAAACCTGATGAGCAAGGGAGCAACCAGCCCCAGACTGACTGTGATCTCTGTGTGCACGTAAGGGAACTTGTACTTTACTGTGTGTATTCGTTATCCTTCTCTCTTGTCTATGAGATTACCTCCATAGTGTTAGTGGTGAGGATTGAGGCTCCTTGATTGCTGGGCCAGGGCATGGTCTTTACAAAGGTATCCTGGAATATTGTTTGGGCCCATTGATGCAGTGTTCTTGGCCTTAGAGAGAGCATTAAGGACCTGTTCCCTAGTGATAGCAGTGGGAGCTATATTTGATGGTATTTCCTGAGAGAAGGTTGAGGGGGAGAAAGGGGTAAAAGCTGGTGCTGAATTTGCTGGCCAGTAGGTTTGCTGTATCTTTTGGCTCAGTATATGTGGCTCCATTTAAAATGAGCTCTGCAAATAATTTTGTATTGCCTTGATGATGCGGGCACAGCTAAATAATGCCTTGTGGTTGTCCTTGATCTGGGAAGCCAAATTTACCCCAAATTTGGCTTTGGCAGACTTTAGTTGTCCTCTGAGTTGTTTGTTTATTTTGATGCGAGTACTTTTATCTTGCTGGGTGCTGCACCTCCTAATTTTTGGCGCAGTTTTCTTCCTTCTGTTATACAGCCTATTGAACTTGTGATTCCGTTATGGTGGCTTGTTTTTTGAGTTAGTTCTGTACTTCTTCCTTGTGGTGCAGCTGCCTCTTTGTAACTATTAACATGCTTGTACCAGGTTTCTGTGAACAGTTCTGCATAGGCAGCAGTGTTCTCAGGGTTTATGGGGCTTGAAATTTTTCCAGGTTATCACTTAGTAGCAGGAAGTTAGCCTTACAGTAATTCCTGAATATTCCAGGGTTAGCTATGTGTCCAGGTTTAATTTTACTTCAAAGGAGACCATTTTGTGGTCTGACCTTATTAGGCAAGACATTGCACTGGGGGGGGTGTGGGTTGCAGCACTCTCCCATATTAGTGAGGACTAGATCCATTATGGCTGCACCCCAGGTTGGTGCATTCACAATCTGGTACAGGGAGATTGTGTTTACTAAATCCATTAATCTATGTGCCTGTACATTGGTGTCATATAGGTTTCCCAGTTAATAGTGGGGTAATTAAAGCCACCCTGATGGGACTGCTGCATATCTGCAAGTCAGGCTCCACTTGAGTAACCCGCACGTGTGACCTCAACCTGGTCTTTGACATCAATAGGACTTGGTGGGATAGATTTGTGTCCCAGAGATTTTCTCATTTGTGGAATAGACTCCCTCTCCACGTAAAGCAGAGTACCTCATTGAATCTTTTTGAGTGCAACCTGGATAACTAGATGGGGAACAGAAAACACACCCCTGGGATTCCACCTGTGTCCCTGCTTGACAGTGGCATAGGGAGCTGACTTGTTGGAACATGGGCTAAATTCTTGGCTAGGCTTGAAAGAGCCTCAGGGCCAATAGCCTAGTAACTTCCTATGATCCTATGATCCATGACTATAGTATTGGGTTGGATGGTGAGTGTTTCCAATAAGTTTAAATGCATGGTGTGAGTTTTCTGGTTCATATATGGGGACCTGTAGCTTGCAAGGAAGTAGTACTGGATTTTTCCTATGGTGATGTAAACATGGAATAGCTCAAATGCATGGTCCTGATTAACCATCCTTGGGGTATATTTATTTCTGACATAAGTTGAGACACCTCCACCTTTAGTCTCTGTCTGTGTAGTAGCTGGTCTAAATGTGTAGAAGGCATTATAACCTTGCACTGTCAGTCTGCTCTCTGCGACTTTAAACCATGTCTCGGTGACTGCAAATATCCCAGCATTCTCTGGGGTAAAGAGAGCTTCTAGGGAGTGGAGATTTTTTTGCTTTGACTCCTAGCACTGAGCAGTAATACTTTCAATTTTCTTGGTTTTGATTTGCTATGTCAGAAGTATTTTCAGTTTGGTATTGCCTAAAAAAGATACTATGGGGAAGACAATGTTTTAGCTAATATTCAAAAGCCTAGAGAGGAGAGGTACAGTCCATCCCTGCCAAAAGCAATGTGGTCTATTGACCATCCCCTTTCATGCTGACAAATATTGTACCTGCTTAGAATAACAACAGAAAATAAGCCAATTATTAAAGTCATTTATCTTTTCTTCGTATCGTGGCATCATCCTTGCAGAAGGTAAAATGCTGCTCAGTGCTAGGCTCATATCAGCCTGGGACACATATTCTGAGGGCTCCCTGATGTCTCTCTTCATATAGTCTTGGGAGGTACATTTCATGTCATTAACACCCACATGGACTATGACTGAGTCATACTGGTACTTCTAGTCCAGTGACCTGAGTGCATGCATAATGTGGTGGATCCTAGTCCCTGATAAGCAACTTGTCCATGACTTTTTCCTTATTCAGCCTGGTTGAGAAGGACATCAGTGTGTCCCATGATAGCATGTCTAATGACCATAATGTTGGATTGTGTGTTAACTTGCCTTATGGGCTTGAAGTAGAGGTTCCATGAGATGTGGCTATATGTGTTGACGCAGGTGTTGTTTTGAAAGAGTGCATTTGTGGTTGCTGAGGGTATTTGTTATGTGTACTTCATCTAGGAGGTCTCTGGGGTTCAGAAAGGTTGCATTTAAGTGCCTCAGCATATGTGAGTGTATATGTCTGCTTTGAATTGTGTGTAATGGGTGCAGAATGTGTACTACTGACAACCTTATTGACATTAGGAAGACCTTTATGTGAGAGCTTTGCCTCCAGTGACATTGTATAAATACATTTCTCACATACCATATCAGTTTGTTTGAGATTTAATTGGTTGTCAGTAAACATAAGGCAATTTCAGCATTCCTTCAGGATGCCCATATCCACCATGCTGGTAACGGAAATAGTGGGAAAGTTCATATCCATGGCAACAGACCGCTTTTTATTGATTAGACAGAGTGAGAATATAAAGCAATATTAGGATTATCTGGTTTGTAACTCTGGGGACAGTGCTTGTCACTACAAATAAGTCTAACTCCTCACGCACTACTCACTCAAAAGGTCTGAATCTAATATGCAACATCAACAAAACCTGCTGGAGAGAAAGGTTTGTCTCCCAGAGGCTGCCCTGTCTCTGGAATAGACTTCCCATACACGTCAAACACAGCACCTCACTGACCCTCTTCAAGCGCAACCTTGATGAGTGGCTGGGAAACCACAAATTTGTCCCAGAGGTTCCATCTGTGTCCCTCATTGACAGGGGTGACAGGTGCTGACTTTGGTTTCTTTTTGAGGATAAACTCTTGCCTAGGCTTGGAAGGGCCCCAGGACCATTAGCCTAGTAACCTCCGATGATCCTATGTGTGCAACTAGGTACTGGTGAAATTTCAATCATGCTTCTACAGGACAAATCTCACTCAAGGTGTCTTTGTTTATACAGGGCACTGCTAAACATTTTAGGGGAACTAATAAATAGACTCTGAAAATGTAAGGATGAAGTATTTAAGGAAATATTCTGAAGTTAGAAACAAATCAAGCAGTACTTACTGAAAACAAAGAATTAGCTTGTCAAGAAGGGGGGAGTCACTTGAATGGCTACTGCATGGCTAATACTAGTGCTGGTCTCACCACAGTTTTACTCCACTTGGATGCAGTGCTCCTTTATTTATTCTCTCACTAGAAACAAAACATTAGCATCAATCCCTAGATGAGAAGCAGGCCACAGCCTGCTTGTTGATCCACAGTCTTGTCCCAGATGATGCAGAGGTCTGTAGGCTCGTTGTAGCCTTTTCCTGGTAGATGCCTTGAACAGCAACCAGACCAATCAGGAACATTAAGCAGATACTCATTGCCCAACCAGAAACAGTCAGGAATCAATGCACTCTGCTCCTTTTCCCACAAGGAGCAGAATATAAGAAGAAATTCCAAGCTGTCACCTATAAATCAGTTATTAGGCTTTCCCATGATCATCAGTCTCCAGGAAATAACATCCCTGTGCTCCTTCTCTCACCAGGAGAAAACAGAAGCACTAATCTTAAGATGAGTACTGAGATGCAGAATGTGGACTCTCCAATAACTGGTGGTCTTGCAATGCATGTTGCAGCTTTTAAAGGTAAGACGGAAAAGTGGGTTAATATCTTAAGCACTGCAGTGTGTAAAAAGCAGTTAGATAAGAAAGAAGGGTGACTTAAGCTTTAGCTGTCTAAGTGGAGAGCAGGCACTAATTTTAAAAGAGCAAGATAGATATTAAGGGGTGTGACAATTTTGTGTTTTGGTTTTATGGAATACAGTGGGATGGCCAATAAAATAGTTGAATGGGATTGATTTTCATAAAATGATAATTGTGTACTTGCTCACAACAGCCAATGAAAGGGGAGTGGGAAGGAGATATGTGATCAGATTAACATAAGGGGCAGGCAACTAGAAAGACAGTTGAGATTAAGAACACAACAGCACCAGTGTAGGAGGGTGAAAAAAAATTCTTTTCTGCGAATGGAATAGTCCAGAAGCCAAAGGTTTTGCAGTGTACCACATTTCTCCATGTTATCAGGAACAACTTTGAATGAAATTAACTGTTATAATTTTCCTGGATTCCTGAGGAGGAGAAAGATAATATGAGGTTAAGTAACTAGTGTGGGTCTAGAATTAATTTACTTTTTTTCATAATTTGTTCTTTACTATGTTAGAAGGACCTACAGAGACTATAGATGTTAGTGTTACTAAAGAGAAGCACCAAAACAAAGATGACTTCATCCACTAGACTTTAGTAAATATATAAGAAAATACTATTTTCTATTTTCAGTTCAGAAAGAAAAAATGTAATGTAGAATATGTGATTTGAATGATTTGAAGAATAGTTTGTGTCTTGTGATTTCTGAAATACAGACTGTAAATTGCTGTGTTGTTTAAAACTACCATACAATAACAGAGATAAGTGAAGATTTTTCATTTCTTTGTTACCTGCTTTTAAGTTCATTTTAGCAGTCTGTATTCAAACTGTCCCCCGGATTCACGAAAGCTTGCACGGCATGCAAGACTGGCCCAAGCAGGCAATATGTCTGCCGTGTGATCCAGGAACAGCCTGCAGGGGCGTGCACGAGCACTCCTGTACTAATCCTGCACGGATGAAGCCCTTGAATGCAAATCACCACATTTTCAGGAGAAATCTATGCAAATGAGGTAATTTTGCAATCCAGGAAGTTTGCAACCAGCCGTGCAGGACTAGTGCTATCTGTAGAAATGTACTCGGTTAGTAACCAAGTACATTTCTGCAAAATCCAAAACGGAGCTGTGACAGCTCCAAATAAAGGCTGCATATCATGTAGTAAGTATGCCAATGGCCAAGTATAAGGCCATTAGCATTGCAAACATAAAAAAATACAAAAATCAACTTTTATTTTTTTTTTAGCTGATCTTGGCTGTTTAAGCCTAGGACAGGGGTGTGCAAATGGGATCGGGGGAAAATAACAAAATGAACCTAAATTAAGCATTCTAACTAAAATCACTATTCTGCCATGCAAGTCAATGGCAGGCAGAAGACAACATGGCCAGTGAGTAGTGGTTGATAAGGGGGTAGGCTCAGTGTGAGACATGTAACTATGCATTAGCAGGCAATCCTATGCAATTGAGGGGAGGGATAGTGAATCCCAGTTTTCCCCAGCATGTGAGTCAGGTTCCAACAGTGTAAGAGTAGGAATAGCTTGGTGCAAGCCTAGAAGTTAAGTGACATCATGGGTATGTGTGTCAGACATACTGTAAATGGATTGGAGCCCTGTGGCTCAGGTTTGCTCCTAGCTAAGCACAGCTAAGCTAGGGGGTGTGTCTAAACCTGCCTAGCACTCTTTACAAAGCCTAAGCGGGTGTGCGCGCCATGCACCGGGTCTTACAGGAAGAAACAAGACATTAACCAGGAAATAGCAGCACTGTGCACATTTGAGCACTCTGTTTGTGCAGTGCACACACAGGCTTAAACAGGAAGGCAATGAGAAGGGAAAACAGCAGTAGGAAGGTAATCAAGGGGAACTAGCTTAGCTGGCATGTGAAATATATCAGAATCAGCCAAATACACAGGCAGCAGACCAGCCCAGCCCAGAACACTACTACAAACTATGCAAACACCTTCCCCTCTGGATTTTCTCACATTCTACACCACCAGTGTAAACAAGCGGCAAACTTTTAACACTCACAACAGCAAAATGATCAGGGCTGCAATAGCTATCATACAACAACCTGTGGAAGAGGCTGAGGGTGGTGAGGATGTGAATGCTGTTGACCAACCCACAGTGAGGAGACGGAGAAGAGTGTACAGACCCAGTGTAACCTACCAGGGGCTACATGAGCTGCAGATAGTGGAGCGCTATAGGGTGGACAGGGACTTCCTGCAGCAAATTGTTGAGCTTTGCCGGCCACGTCTCACACACAGAACTAACAGAGGGGAACCCATCCCAGTGGATACCAAGGTAAGTGTAGGCCAATAAATACTAGCTACAGGTACCTTCCAAAGGCCAACTGAGGATATGATGGGGATTTCACAGGCATCAACATCCAGGGTACTCCACCAGTTCCTGGATGCCGTGTCAGCACATGTCAGTGAGCACATATATTTCCCCAACACCGGTGAGGCATTGGCCAACAATATGCAACTGTTCCACCAAATAGCAGAATACCCTGAGGTAGTGGGTGCTATAGACTGCACACATATATGCATCAAAGCACCACCTGATAAATGGGGTAGGGTCTACTTCAACCGCAAGGGCTTCCCCTCCATCAACTGCCAGGTCATGTGCGATGCCCAGGGCATAATAATGAATGTGTGTGCTGGCTGCCCTGGAAGCTATCACGATTCCCACATCTGGCATCTGATGCAGCTGTACCAGAGATTTGCCAATGGGGACATCCCTGACGGTCACCTAGTGGGGGATGCTGGATACGCACTGGAGCTGTAGCTGATAACACCCATCAGAAATGCACAGACACCCGAACAAGAATGCCATAATAATGCACACGCACAGACTAGAATTATAGTAGAGCATGTGTTTAGGATGCTCAAGTCACGGTTCCAGTGCCTGGACACATCCGGTGGAACCTTGCAGTACTCACCAGCTAAATGTACCCGAATTGTCCTTGTATGTACCATGCTACACAATAGGATCCTGCAGAAACAGCTGCAGCAGGAACAGAATGGGGCAGGGCCACACAGCCCCCCACCATTACCAAGGCCTGCATAGGCACTGAGTGAATTGGAGCAGGAACAGCCTGCAGAAGGAGGCATTCCCAGTATGCCCTGGCCTTGGCAAAGAGACAACACATAGCACATACACTGGCACAGGAGGGACCCAAGGAATAACACCTCTCTCTGACTCTCACATACAGTAAAAAGGCAACCATTACACTACCTGTGCTTAACCATGTGTAGGGAGTGTACTATGTGCATCCAACATAGGCAGCCCTGCAGCACCACTTCAATACTGGGACACTCACAAGGTAAGTGACTGGCACATGCTAGGCAGGGGGTTCACATACCCAACAGCAGTCTCAGCCAGCAGGACAGGAGTAGACAAACACAAACAAAGGCTGTGCTATGGCCTCTGAATGAGGCCTATGGGTAACCCCACCCCAGGCCTACACAGACAGACTACAGCAGGTCAGGCAGGGATGTCAGTTCTGAAGCGTAGGAAGTCAGAAACTAATATGTAGGTAATTAAAAGGTAATATCTATAGTACACTGGTATGCCTGTAGTCAGCACGATAGGTAAGCCTACAGAATGAAATGGAGTACCCGACATACCAGTACAGTCCTAGCAAATGTGTACAAGTGTTAGGTGTGCCCCCCCATCCTACATAGCCATTTAGTAACAGTCAGGTGTGCCCCCCCAATCCTGTGTAGAAATGTAGAAATAGTCAGGTGTGACCCCCCCATCCTACATAGAAATGTAGTAACAGTCAGGTGTGCCCAACCCCCACTCCTGTGTAGAAATAGTCAGGTGTGCCCCCCCATGCAGACATGTAGTAACAGTCAATGCCAAATGATCAATGGATACCCTGCAGGGACAGCAAGCTACCTGTAGTTGTACAACATAAAGGTCAGCACTGCAGTACAAACTACATGGACTTGATCCACACATTCAATACAGACGGTAAATACTGGGCATGCTCACACACTTAAACACAGAAGGCCCTGTCTGTAAACACCAGTGGACCAGACATAACTGTCAGTTGCAGATGTTAGTGCAGACACTTCTCAGTATGCAACACACATGCTTTGCACACACAGTGGACAGGAATACAGACATATATCTAAGGACAACACGCTATAATAAGCCAAAGGTAGACGTACATAAATGTGTGGAAGAGGGTGACTGTGACAAGGAGCCATCCAGGCCTGTCCCACCCAGCAGACAGCCAAAAGGTCACAACCACATGAGAGCCAGATGTCACCCACTGCAGATACTAGCCACCAGTATCTGTCAGCAGTACAGAGTATGTGGTGCACTTGCCAGCTGTGCAACATGACTGTACAAGGAAGTAGTCATCTAGCAGCTGTATACATGTACCTATGATATGTGACCCTGTGTGTGCCCGCATGTGGCGTGTCAACACCCCGGCCTAGATGAATGGGTTATGGCCCATGTACACACACTGTCCTCCCCAGAGCCCTACTATGACAAGCCTGCTGAGGTCATCCACTATGAATTACACCTTTGGGAGAGTTGTAGCCCAGTAATCTCCATGGTGCATCCCATGCCTGTGTACTGCTGTAGTGTGATAAACTAGTTAGGTAGGAGCCCTAATCCCAGACTTGGCAACTGTGTGTGTGTGTGTGTGTGTGTGTGTTTGGTATGTGTCTGTGTAGAGAGCAATGCTTTTTAGGGTAGTCACAATCACTACTATTCAAATGCTCAACTTTAACAAGGCTGCTGATGTCATCTACCTAGAAATACACCGTTGGGAAGGTTGTAGCCCAGTAATATCTGTAGCGTGTCCTGTAACTGCGTACTGCTGTAATATGATAAAGTAGTTAGGTAAGTGCTCTAATCCCAAACATAGCAAGTGTGTGTTTCTGCATGTCTGACTCTGACTGTGTAGAAAGCAATGCTTTTTAGGGTAGTTACACTCCCTACAATTCGAATGCTCAACTTTGGCAAGCCTGTTGATGTCATCCACCTAGAAATACACCTCTGGGAAGGTTGTAGATCAGTAATCTCCATAGTGTGTCCTGTAACTATGTACTGCTGTAGTGCGATAAAGTAGTTAGGTAGGTGTTCTAATCTCAGACATGGCAATTGTGTGTCTGTCTGACTCTGACTGTGTAGAGAGCAATGCTTTTTAGGGCAGTCACACTCCCTGCAATGCAAATGCTCAACTTTGGCAAGGCTGCTGATGTCATCCACCTAGAAATACACCTCTGGAAAGGTTGTAGCCTAGTAATCTCTGTAGCGTGTGCTATAACTGCATACTGCTGTAGTGTGATTTAGAATTCTGGTAGGGTTCTATTCTCACCCATAGCAGTTCTGAATGTTTTGTTTCTGTTTCAATGTCTGTGTAGGGAGCAATGCATTATAGGCTAATCACACTCAGTATATTTCAAATGCCTTACTTTGGCAATCCTGCTGATGTCATTCATTGTGAAATACACCTTTGGGGAAGGAGTTCTCCACTAATCCTTGTGGTGTGCCCTATAACAACTCCATGCTGTAGTGTGATATAGACCTCTGTTAAGGGTTCAATACCCACACATGTCGATTGTGGATGTTTTGTGTCACTGTGTGTGTAGGGAGCAATGCATTTTAGGCTAGTCACACTCAATACAATTCGAATGTCCTACATTGGCAATCCTGCTGATGTCATCCAATGTGATATACACCTTTGGGGAAGGAGTGCTCCAGTAATCTCTGTGTCATGTATTATAATTGCGTAGTGTAATAAACTAATTAGGTAGGGGTTCTACTCCCAGACATGACAGGTGTGTGTAACTCATATCCTGTGTGGAGGTGAATGTGAGTATGTGACACCTGGGCCCAATGTGGAGTGAGTTTTGCATATTTTCTATATGGTGGCCCTAGTATATATCACAATGTCCACTCTACAGGGATAACAGATGTGAAATAGCTGAGAGGCTAGGGTGCAAATCAATACTCATACATGTGACATCAAGGCCAGGCAATCACAGTTCTCATACACACACACACACACATGCCTAGGCAACAGCCAATATGTGAGTAGTACACTGCATATTGGCCACTGATAGTAACTATGGAGTGATTGCAGTGGGCTACAGAGGGCATGGCACCCTGTCCATCTGTCCAATATGCACGTACATGCAGACAGTGCACCTTCCCCATGTTCCCCACTGGACACCTGCAACACCTGTGGTGCCATCACATGTGACCCACAAAGGACATACCATGCCTGACAACATGCCCTGTATGGACAGATGCCACTGTCACCAGGGAATGCCATTAGCATGCTATAAATGTAGGTGCAGGGTAAACCTGCTGTCCATTACCAGTTCCCGCCACAGGTGGACAAGACTGGCACATCTGATGGTAATCTGTGTTCACAACATGGACCAGACACCCCAGGTACAGTTCCACATGTCACTGTGTATGCATGTGGAAGGTGTGCACATCCCAGACACCATCCATGTCATGGACTAAGTAACAAATACATGGCAAGCAATGCACCGCATTGGCCACACACAATAGTCACTCAGGTGACTGGATGGGGATACAATACCCACCTGTGTGGGAAAATGCAGAAACTACAGCCCTGAGCCACAATGCAGACCATTGTCATGTTGCCGGATGCCAAGGTATACCCATTACCTAGCCTTGTATAACCATCTGGCACAGTCGACCACCACACACCTATGCAGAAATGCACCCATGCATGTCAGTACTGGCACCCTGTGTGTTTGTGTGTGTGTTGTATGTTGTGTATTATCACATCCACACTCATTACAACCCCCATTGGCATACTGAAGCATACTGTCTGATGTCAGTCACCTCCCTATACCCTTTGCCCATACAACCTCCATATGACCCATGTGGTGCATGTGATACCAGCACAGTAATGTGTTGTGGCAATTCCACTACTGATGAGTTGTAATCCTGGCCCTGTTAAGTGTGTCAATGTGTATGCATCCCTGTGAGAGTGTGGCTGTGTTGATGCTGGCAGCTGTTCATGCGGACAGGCACATGTACGTCACTTACCGTATAGCTACCATATCCCTGTTGCAGATGTCACTCACCATCACATATATGTTCTGAGGGCTCCACAGCAGGTAACTTATGTGGTGCATCCATTAACTGCATAGAACTGTGATAGCACTACATAGTCATCAGGGGTTTGATACCCTGTGCTGGTAGGTATGTGACACAAACATGCTTAGGTTTTACTCTCCTGCCCCTCCCTGACTTCTCTTTGCTTCTGTCTACCTCTCTCACTCCCTCTCTGGTGGATGTGGAGACCTACACCTGCTTTGCTTAGGCATCAGCATGTGTATTTTAAGTGATGCTCATGATCAGCTGATGGCCTCTGCATGAATTGCAGCCCTCCCCTAGCTGACTGCATGCAGAACGGTTGTGGTAACATTTCCATAGCCAATTCCATGGAAACACACTCCAATATCTAGGCACATCATGTTGGTGTTGGCCCTTTTCATTTACTGCTAGCAGGAACTAGATCTGTTGTTTGCCAAACAGCATCTCAGATGGATTGGGGGTTAACCTCTAACAACATACACTGTGTGAAACAGGGCAACATACAGGAGAGGGCTGTGCCTCACCTGACTACAGACTGTAAGTGCTGCTATACTGCATTTGGAGTAATGTTGGTTTAAAAGTGTGTGTGTGGATATGGCTATCCTACATATACTGTACTATTATGCTAGTGTACCATATGTGGCTGTGTCTGCGTATATGTATCCTGGCGATGTTGATAGCTTCCACAGTTTACACTTCCTATGGGAGGCAGACTGTACTGCATGATATGTTACTAATACCAGCCTGACATCATACAGGTGGGATGTAGTACTGTTACCATCTTGTGCCTATGTTATGTCAGGTTCTGGTTATGGGATCTGCACCACTTGGTAGTGTATAGCAGGGTGGATGTGTTTGGCTGTGGGTGGTATGCCTATTTGTACAAGACGTATATTGTTTGGGGCCTCTCAACCCCATTAGCGGTGCATGTGGACATATTATTTGTTTTTGTTAATCTACCATTGACATCTACAGATGTATGGCCACATATACCTATATATATATATATATATATATATATATATATATATATATATATATATATATATATATATATATATATATATATCTGCTTACATATATATAACTATGTCCGTATATACCTACATAGATATATATCTGTGTACATATATGTAACCTGATGTGTATATGTAGACATATAGGTGTAGACACATGTATGTGTCAATGTATGCATTTGCATGTATATATGTTCATATATAGTTTATATATATATAGATATATATATATATATATATATATATATATATATATATATATATATATATATATATATATATATATATATATATATATATATATATATATATATATATATATATATATATATATATATATATATATATATATATATATATATATATATATATATATATATATATATATATATATATATATATATATATATATATGTTGTATCTGTTTAGATATTAATACATTTACACACACACACATACATCTAGATGTTGGTATACATTCTCTGTACTGTTGAATGACTGGACTGGATAATATGCTTTTGAAAACATTAAGGTTATGTGTATCTGACATGGCTTAGTGGTAAATCACTTTGGCTATGGAGTGCAGGGTCCTGGGGTGAAGCCTTGCAGAGTCTGTTTATTTTGTTGCTGGGCAGGACATGGGTCATTGGATGCAGAGATCTTAAGGCACATTAAAGCAGTTGTAAGTGGGTTTGCACGTGTTTACGTGAAGGTAAGCACTGCTAACTTCCGGTTATAGTTTCTTATACTCAGCTTCTAAATTGCTTAACCCGTGTAGGCATAGCTTACTTCCTCGTAAACAGGCTTAAACCCGCTTACTGCTGCTTAACAGTGCCTACTCCTGCTTACCCCCATGCTAATTTCTTTAAAAGCAAAGAAAAAGGGGTTGATAGAAAAGTGGTGAGAAAAGGGGCACAAAGAGGAAAAGGCAGTAGGGAAAATAGCCAGGGATGTGAAGGAAGGCTGTAAGGAAGGTGCATAGCTGCCCATTTCTTCTACAGCAACAGTTGTGCATATGCACTGAATTTGGAGGTAGAGTTGGGCACTGAAACCCCTGGGTTGGGGTGAGGACAACAATAATTCATTGTGATGCCAATTAGACCAGATTACATGTGTCCAGTGGACACGTGCGAAATGGACAGCTATGTATGGGGTGAGGTTTTTTGTGGGAACATATTGCCCTTTTTTTTCAGGTGAGAGTGGGATGTTGGGGAGGAGTAGTAGGTATATTTTGGGAGGTAGGTTGGGTAGGTTAACAGACAAAACAGACAAGATGCATACAGGGGCGGTATATGACACATGTGGGGGGT